>NC_035161.2:1607139-1771379 GCF_001659605.2 Manihot esculenta | reverse complement strand
ATGCGGGTTCATGTGTTTCCACATGAACTATTTGATGCTGATGTTTTGTGTATGTGTTGTTTTTCAGTAAGCAGGATGCGGGGCACTCGTCGATCTGCATGATTGACTGGAGTCCCACTAGAGAATGAGGGCATGGATGCCTGTCCCCCTGCATTGCCAAGGGCAATGTCCTGTAGATCTAGTAGGGAGAGAGTGTCAAGGGACCCTAGAAGGTCTTTTGATGCAAGCAGAAGGGGAGCAGTTCAGGGAGGATTGTCAGCTGAGGGGGATGAAATGGATGTTGATCAGAGAAGGGATGGAAGTCTGGGTGTAAGCATGTCTGAAGAGGGCATGGGAGAATCTCAAGGAGGCCCTCAGGCCTCGGGGTTTGCTCAACCACCCCAATATCAACCCTTTCCATAGGGCCCCGGGTATTTGATGGGAGGTACATCGGATTACCCCAACTTTAACCCTTATCCCTCTTTCATGCCTTACCCACCTTTCTGTCCACTATACCCCCAGTACCCAATGTATCCACCCTCACCTTTCTATCCAAATTAACAAACCCTAATCAAGGGAATGTTGCACCTCCTCCACCACCCCCTGAATCTGTAGCTCCAGAAGTCCAAGTACCTAAACCTAGCTCATCTGGAGGGAGCAGAGTTAAGATGACTGATTGCTTGAAGCTGGATGCTCCCAAGTTCAAAATGGGAGATGATCCATTTAAGTACCTGAAGACAGTAAAGATGATTACAGATGAGTTAGGGGCAGATGACAGCAGAGCCATTCAGATGGCGGGGTTCACACTTAAATGCAAAAAGGCCCGTGAGTGGTTTAAAAACTATGTGGACCCAAGATTGAACAGTTTAACCTAGGAGGAGTTTGCTAATGAATTTGCAGGATGGGCTTTTCCTGATAGCTCAAGGGAATTGAAGATAATTGAGTTTGAGCAGTTAAGGCAGACTGAAGAGATGAGTGTGGATGAGTTTACAGATAAGTTCTTGGAGCTGTTGCCATTTGTGGAGCAAACCTATGATACGGACCAGAAGAAAGCAAGGAGGTATACCATGAGGCTCCACTCTAGGTATTCCTCCCTAATTCTTGCAGCGGAGAGGGAGAGCTTCACACTATTGTGGATGCGGCGCGGAAGATGGAGGCTAGTGCCATCATTCAAGGGACAGTTAAGCAGTCTGTGGCACAGTCTTCGGGTTCCAAGACCCCAGGCGGGGGAAAGTTGGATCCCTCTTCTCTGACTGCGGCAGCTTCAGGCAGTAAGAAATGGGGTAAAGCCAAAGCAAAGAAGAATAAGTTCTGGAATCACTTGAAATCAGGTTTGGGACTCGGTGGTGGCTCGAGCTTGGGTTCAGATGGCGCAGAATGTTTGAGGTGTGGTAAGCTACACAAGGGAGTATGTCGATATGGGACTACAGCCTGCTTTAGATGTGGGCAAGAGGGACACATGGCACGGGAGTGTCCTAGGACACCTTTTATGGCACTGTCCCAGCAGACAGCTTCTGGCAGTGTGGCACAGCCAGCAGCTCCAGCCATGACTCAAGGAAGTAGCAGAGGCCGAAGGAGAGGGGCAGCCTCTTCTTCAGTAGGTTCCCAGGGTGAAGGTCCATCAGCTCCAGTTCGGATCTTCACTATGACACAGCAGGAGGCGAACACATCCAACACCGTGGTGTCAGGTAATCTCATCATTGGTTGTTCAGATGTGTATGCTTTAATGGACCCTGGTGCTTCTCATTCTTTTATTATTCTGAGAGCCGTTGAGAGGTTGGGTTTGATAGTCTCTGGGTTAGAGTGTCCCCTCTGGGTCAGTGGACCCAAGTGTGATCCATTAGTGGCAGAGTCAGTCTGCAGGTATAGTCCAGTGTTTGTGGAGAGTAGATGCCTTCCAGCCGACCTTGTGGTTCTAGACTTGACGGATTTTGATGTCATTCTAGGGATGGATTAGCTATCCGCTCATAGTCCTACCTTGGACTGTAAGGACAAGGTAGTTAGGTTTAGAGATTAGGATGGATCCAAGGTTGTCTTCAGAGGAGACAAGAGGGGTACACCTAGAGGTCTGATATCAGCCCTACAGGCTCGTAGGTTGCTCAGGAGAGGTTGTCAGGGGTTTCTAGCTCATGTGAGAGAGCTGGATAGTCAGGTTAGGGAGCCCGCCTCAGTGCCAGTGGTCAGAGAGTTTCCAGATGTCTTCCCAGATGAACTTTCAGGACTACCACCTGCTAGGAAGATAGAGTTTGAAATAGAATTGATGTTTGGAACCAGACCAATCTCTATCCCTCCCTACAGGATGGCACCAGCAGAGTTGAAGGAGCTAAAGGAGCAGTTGCAAGAGTTGGTAGACAAGGGTTTCATCCGACCGAGTACCTCACCTTGGAGTGCTCCAGTGCTATTTGTAAAGAAGAAGGATGGATCCTTGAGACTTTGTATCGACTACAGGCAGTTGAACAAGGTCACTACCAAGAATAGGTATCCATTACCTAGGATCGACGATCTATTTGACCAGCTAGCGGGAGCAGGTTGCTTCTCCAAGATAGATCTGAGATTCGGGTACCATCAGCTGAGAATCAGAGAAGAGGATGTGCCAAAGACGACTTTCAGGACCAGATATGGGCATTATGAGTTTCTAGTAATGCCGTTCGGGCTAACCAATGCCCCTACAGTATTCATGGATCTCATGAACAGAGTGTTTAGCCAGTATCTAGATCACTTCGTTATTGTCTTCATAGATGATATCTTAGTGTATTCCAAAAATGCAGAAGAGCATGCCCATCATCTTAGGTTAGTTTTGCAGACCCTGAGGGAGCAAGGCTTATATGCCAAGTTCTCCAAGTGTGAATTCTGGTTGAGGAGCATCTCATTCTTGGGGCATGTTGTATCAGAAAACGAAATTGAAGTGGACCCCAAGAAGGTGGAAGCGGTAGCAAACTGGCCTAGACCCACTACAGTTACAGAGATTAAGAGCTTTTTGGGTTTGGCAGGTTACTACAGGAGGTTCGTTCAGGACTTCTCTAAAATTGCCGCTCCTATGACCAGATTGACCAAGAAGAATCAGAGGTTTGTGTGGTCTGATCAGTGCGAGGAAAGCTTTGAAGAGCTGAAGAAAAGGTTGACGTCAGCACCGGTGTTAGCTCTGCCTACCAGTAATGAAGGCTTCACAGTGTTTTGTGATGCATCCCGTGTGGGAGTGGGTTGTGTGTTAATGCAGAATGAGAGGGTAATTGCTTATGCTTCTAGGCAGCTGAAGAAGCATGAGTTGAATTATCCTACACATGACCTAGAAATGGCAGCTGTAATCTTTGCACTCAAGATGTGGAGGCATTACCTTTATGGGGTAAAGTGTGAGATCTTCACAGATCATAAGAGCTTACAGTACATCTTGAGTCAAAGAGAGTTGAACCTAAGGCAGAGGAGATGGGTAGAACTGCTCAGTGACTATGATTGCAAAATTCAGTATCATCCGGGTAAGGCAAATATTGTGGTAGATGCCCTAAGCCGGAAATCACTTGGCAGTCTATCCCATATTGCAGCGGAGAGGAGACCGGTGGTGAGGGAATTCTATAAGCTCATCGACGAAGGGCTACAGTTGGAGTTGTCTGGTACAGGTGCTTTGATAGCTCAGATGAGAGTAACACCCGTGTTTCTGGAGCAGGTGGCTCAGAAACAGCATGAGGACCCAAAGTTAGTGAAAATTGCCAGGACTGTTCAGTCAGGCAAGAATGAAGAGTTCAGATTTGACAACAAGGGGATCCTCCGCTATGGGAACAGATTATGTGTACCAGACGACGTGAGTCTGAAAGGAGACATTATGAGGGAAGCTCATAATGCCAGATACAGTGTTCACCCTGGAGCCACCAAGATGTATCAAGATCTGAAGAGAGTTTATTGGTGGCCAGCTATGAAGACAGAAGTGGCACAGTTCGTGTCCGCCTGCGAAGTATGTCAGAGGGTGAAGCTGGAACATCAGAAGCCAGCTGGAATGCTTAACCCACTGCGGATTCCAGAGTGGAAATGGGAGAATATAGCTATGGATTTTGTGGTGGGGTTACCGACAACGTCTAACAGATTGGACTCCATATGGGTGATTGTGGACAGATTGACCAAATCTGCTCACTTCATCCCTGTCAGGAGTGGCTACTCTGTGGATAAATTGGCGCAGGTGTTGATTGATGAAGTGGTCAGGCTGCATGGGGCTCCCGTTTCAATTGCGTCGGATAAGGGACCTCAGTTCACCTCCAGGTTTTGACGGAGTCTGCAGAATGCTATGGGTACCAGGTTGGATTTTAGCACTGCATCCTCAGACTGATGGACAGTCCGAGAGGACCATCCAGACAATTGAAGATATGCTCATAATGTGTGTACTAGATTTTGGCCATTCTTGGAGGCAACATCTACCTTTGGTGGAGTTTGCCTACAATAACAGCTATCATGCTAGCATAGGGATGGCTCCATATGAAGTTTTGTATGGAAGGAAGTGCAGGTCACCTGTCTACTAGGAGGAAGTTGGAGAAAGGGCTTTAGTAGGACCTGAGTTAGTAGAGATCACCAGCAGAGTAGTGCCCATTATCAGAGAAAGGATTAGAACTGCGATGAGCAGGCAAAAGAGTTATGCAGATGTCCGCAGGAAGCATGTAGAGTTTCAGGAGGGAGATTTGGTGTCGCTCAAGGTGTCTCCTATGAAAAGGGTGATTCGTTTTGGGAAGAAAGGTAAGCTAGCTCCACGGTACATCGGACTCTTTGAAATCTTGCAAAAGATCGGGAATGTATCGTATAAGTTGGACTTACCTGCATCAATGGAAAGAATCCATCCGATTTTTCATGTTTCCATATTACGGAAGTTCGTGTCAGATTCGGACAAGGTTCTTAGTGAGCCTGATGTGGAGCTCCTAGGAGATCTCACCTATGTTGAACAGCCAGTGCGGATCCTAGATACGCAGATCAGAAAGTTGAGGAACAAGAAAATCCCGATGGTGAAAGTCCTTTGGAATCACCATAATGTAGAAGAATGCACCTGGGAGACACGGGAGTCTATGCTCCAGCAATACCCTCATCTCTTTTAAGGTTAGTATCTATGTGTGCTGTTATGTGTTTAAGTATGTTATGCCATGTTATGCTTTTTTGGTGAACATTTGGGGACGAATGTTCTTAAAGGGGGGAGAATGTAATACCCGGCTAGACCCCGTTATCGGAATTCCTATTTTCCGGTGGAATCTCGGATGTCGAAAACCTCTAGAAGGGTAAAATATATTTTTCTAAAATGTTTTCATGTGTTTTAAGGTTTTAAGTAAGAAAGAAATTGAGTTTTTGAAAGAAAGGCACCAAGGAAGAAAAGCCAGGTTCGGCCGCCGAACATGGTAGAGTTTTGGGAGCACCTTTGGCCCCCGAAGGTGGTCTGGCCAGCCACCTATAAAAGGCCCCATGTCCGAAAATGGGCGAGTTTTCTTCTCCATTTTCGGGCAAAGGTGAGTCCATGCCTTTCCATGGTTAGTTTTGATGTCTTCCTTCAAATCATTCATGTTTTTTATGAGTTTTAACTTGGTTTTGAAAATTTTTGAGCAAAGATCGAAGTTTGGAAACTTGGAGACCCCGGAGCCATTTCCTTCACAACTTCAAGTTCGGATCGCCTCTCCTCTCGATCTTCAAGAGGCAAGAGTAGATCCTCACCTCCTTTTATATTTTGAGTAAGTTTTGAGAGGTTTTAAGGGGGTTTTATGCATGATTTGATTAGTTGTAAATGTTAGGGTTTATGTGAGTTAAATGATGAAATGTGTGTTTAACGTATGTTGCTCTGTTGATGTTTGTTGGGTTATAGGATAGTTTGAGACCCTTATATGCTTGAATAAGTGTTTATGCATGCTTGGGAGTGTTGTGCATGAGTTTGGAGGGTTTGGGAGGCAAAATGTGCATGTGAGGCTTGAGTTCTCCCATTCTGGAAGAACTCAGGTTCGGCTGCCGAAGCCATGTTCGGCCGCCGAACCTACCTGGGGAGGCAGTTCTGGCTGTCGAACCCTACCCCCGAAAGTTTGGACTTTCGGCTCTGGAGGGCAGTTTCGGCCGCCGAACCTGCCGCCGAAGGTGGGTGACTTTCGGCTCTGGAAGCACTTTCGGCCGCCGAACCCTGCCCCCGAAAGTGCATGACTTTCGGCTCTGGAGGGACTTTCGGCCGTCGAACCTGCCGCCAAAAGTGCCCTGTTCAGCCTTCCTTTGCATGTTTTCTATGATTATTTTATGATGTTTTAAGGGGTTTTTGGAGAGATGTTTAGAGTCATGTTAATGTATGTTTGGTTCCTCATTTGAGTCCACCTGTGTAAGTTCGGACCCGAGAAACCGAGGACCCCCAGCAGTGAGATAGCTGCTTCAGAGTCTTTGCAGAGTCAGCCTAAGGTGAATAAAATGGATCTTTATGTTTCAAAGCAAATAAATTTTGAGCATGTTCATGCATCACGAATGCCATGTTATATACTAGGTTGTTTGTATTAGAATTCACGAATATGATGCATTGCATTAATTATTATTGATGTGGATGGTTATTGGATGATCCATTAGTCCTCAATATGATATGATACGATATGGTACGGTATAGAAGTCTAGGTCGAGGCCCATTCTACGCCCCTAGCACAAAGTAAGAGAAAGTCCAGGTCGAGGCCCATTCTATGCCCCTGGCACATTGGAATGTTATATTATGTTATGTTATGTTATGTTAAGGGAAAGACCAGATGCCCATTCTACGCCCTGGCACTATTGGATTATGTGGAGGGCTATTGGTGACAATTTCATCCTTGATGTGATTTGTTGTGATGTGATGCATTTCATGAACACATGGATTTTAATATATAGTTTTACTATTCTGCTCACTGGGCTCTAGTAGCTCACCCATTTCCCTTAACCCCCCAGGTTTGCAGGTTTGGGATAGACCCGGAGGTCAGCAAGAGTAAAAGTCTTATGTATGTAATAGTTAGCTATGGACATGAAAGACACTGTAATGTAAAGTATTGTACAAAATGTAATGAGTATTAGTATTGTGCTTGACCTTAATGTGTATGGTTAATCCCTTTTGATCATGATCATTATGAAATGTTTTGTATGTTGAGATATGTAAACCAAGCTTGATTTATGTAATGTTGACCCAACTAGAGCATTTGATGAGGGCTCTAGTGTGGGGTTTTTAAGTATTCAGTTTCAGTGCATGCACAGGTCAAGCTTGGTAGATGAAAAGTTTAAAATTTTTATGTAAATGTATGATCATGTATGGGATTTTTTTCAGGTATGTCAGGTTGTATGCTAGGCTTGCTACGGGTCCCGGCAACCTTAAGTCGATCTGGATCCTAGCGCCGGTAATGGTCCGATTTCGGATCGTTACACCTGAACCCTGAACCCTGAATCCTGAACCATGAACTCTCTACACCCATAAAACCCTAAACCCTCTAAACCCCTAAAACCCTGAACCCTAAACCCCGAACCCCGAATCCCGAACTCCGAATCCCGAACTCCGAACCTTGAAACTCTGAACCTTGAACCCTGAACCCCACAATTCTGAACCCTTAACCCTTAATCCTGAATCCAAATAATTCGTAAAATTACAAAATCCAATCTCAAATATAGCAATAAATAATCTGAACGTATATTTTAAATAATCACCACCTTAAATTTAAAATCCCTACCGAGATTTCAAATCATAACCAAATTTCACAATTCCTCGTGCACATATAATAGCAAGTTCAAAATCGAAGGACGCATCAAGAAACTTGCAAAGCACAATAGAAAATCTTGATAATTTATATGGAATTCCAAAATCCAATCAACATCAACGTTGGAATAGATGCTATTAGCTTGCTGATTTAGATATGTATGGCCAAAATTGATTGCTAATCAATGTCGATGACCAAAATACTAACTTCAATGAGAGCCATCATTATCGGCTTATTGATACAGCAGCTATTGCCTACCAACTTGCATAAAGAAGAACGACCACTATCGCAGAGATATGAGCCATAAAAGTCGATATCTTATAATTTATTATTATATGCCACATATTTTTAAATTGAATTGACTCTATATACTATATGCTATATGAAACACATAATTTATTATTTATATTATACGCTACATTACTTACAAATTAAACCATATTGTATGTACTATAATGCTTAACCTATGATTGCATGGTGCATCTTAAATTAAATTGACTTGAGAGTTGAAATTTATGTTATTGCTTTAAAATTATTATGTTATTGTTTTCTTTTAGGATTTTTTAAATAATTTTAATTGTTATTCATATTTATTGAGTTCAAAATTTAATTTTAAATTGATTGGAAAATCACTTTCAATTGCACCGGTCAATTTAGATAAATAGAGAAATTTGGTATTAGAATGCAATATTTTATCATAGTAATGTAATTATATTTTTAGCAATCTCTTCGAATATCAAACATTAAAAATTATAATGTCAATTTAATCAGATAAATTTATTGTGAATTCAAATTTTCATATTTTGAGATTTTTTTATATATATACGTGCATTAAATGTAACCTTTTAGAATATATATAGAAAATTGATTAATTATATAATATTTTATTAAATAAAATCAATAATTAGTTGCAATTTTATTTTAACATTATTTTAAGTATTATTTATATTTAATATTGAATCATAACTTGATATAAATTGATGAGTTTTGATGACCGCTGGATTTTTTCACCCTGGATCAAGGGTTTGACCACAGCCAAAGGCCCATAACGTAGAGGCCCACGCAACTGATATGCACAACAAGCCTGACTCATTCAACCTTCAAGGCCGGGCTCAACCAAGCTTCTTCACTCAGATCGGCCCAGTCCGCGACCAGCAGGCCCTCTCCTCTCAGGCTCAGCGTCCGGCCCGACTCTCGGCCCAGCCCAGTATCCAGAGCCATACTCAGACAGCCTAGCAGATCCGCTCGAGCGTACGCACGAGGAGAATCAGAGGCCGTTACGCATGGAGCAGGCGGCTGATACCCTCGTACGCCCGAATCTGTATGTCAGAGACGCGTGTCCCAATCATGGAGAGGCCTTTACACGTCACCAGCAAGCATAGCGAAATGGATAAAAGGGGAATCCCCTCCCCAGAAAGTTTAAGTTTTATTTTTCAATACCAAAACCCTTGTAAAACCCTATTCTATTGGATCTCAGATCATCAATTGGCGCCGTCTGTGGGAAACGAAGGAGATCTTTTCATCACCGGAGTTTTCACTTTCAAAACCCACTGAGATCCACGATGGCAAACCACCAAGAAAGTAACCTTAACATCCCCAATGACCTGAGCTCTGCCCAAGATGGGCAGCAGTTCTCCTTTTCTAGCCCTACAACGTTGAATAACCAAACGCCTATTCCTCTTAATCCCTCGCTAAGCTTGGCAGGGAATACTCCCACCATGATTCTGTCTAACCAGGACATTCAAACCATGGCTCTCCAGCTACAGACTACTGCTCACTGGTTGGGGCAGATAATGCAACAGAGGGGCCTTAGCACCCCAGTAAATGCACTCCCAGTAGTGGAGGAACCCAGAACCAATGAACCCCGACCTACCTCTGACCGCCTCCAAACTAACAGCCACGATGCCGGGGAAGAGGAAGAACCTGAGGCCCGAATCCATGGGAGAAGGGCAAGAGAGTTGATAGAAAATGAGGAGGCGGACAACTATTCTGCCGGAACAACCATTCTGCCGGAACAACCAGGGAAACGGGAACTGAAACAGAGGAGGAGGAATACAGCTTGGGCAAAAGATCCAGCCCGGAAAGCGAGAAAATGAACCAAAAGCTGAAAAGGTTGAAAGAGCAACTCTTAGCCGAGCTAGGTAAGAAAGATCAGAGCCAAACCTCCTTGCCCACTTCTTCTCCCTTCTCAAAGATAGTGCAGCAAGAGACCGTTCCCAAGAAGTTTATGATGCCGCCGATGGCGGCCTATAACGGAGCTGGTAACCCGAGAGAGCATGTCATGAACTATAAGACCTTCATGGAGTTGCAAACCCTGTCAGATGCCTTAATGTGTAAGGTGTTCCCAACAACGCTCTCGGGACCAGCGCGGGCGTGGTTCAACAGCCTGGAGGTCGGAAGCATTAAAAGTTTTGGAGATCTTGCCACCCGCTTCATCAGCCGGTTCATAGCCGGGGTGCCAGCAGATAGGAAGACGAGCTATCTGGAAACAGTGAAACAGAAAGAAGGTGAATCACTCAGAGAGTATGTCGCCCGCTTCAATACGGAGGCCCTGCAGATTCCCGAGCTGGATGAAGGAAGGGCGGTGGAGGCCATGCAAAAGGGAACAACCTCTGCCGAGTTCTTTGGTTCTTTGAGCAGGAAACCTCCGACCTCACTGGCTGAGTTGATGAAGAGGGCGAAGAAGTATATAAGGCAGGATGACGCCTTAGTGACGAGTAGATTTGCTAAAGGGATGGCAGGAAAAGAGAAAGCCCCGGAGGAGAGGAGGCCGGAGAGACACGAGAAGAAACATGGAAAGAGGCCTGAGCCGTACAAACAGGCCTGGGAGAGAAGGGATCAAAGGCCTCCTCCTCCTCCTCGGGCTCTTGAACCAAGAGTGCTCCCTCCTTGGGTTCCCGAGAAACCAACCCCCCTCAACGCTTCCAGAGCCGAAGTGCTCATGGCAGTCCAGGATAAGGAGTTCCTCCAGTGGCCCAAACCCATGAAGTCGGAAGCAGATCAAAGAAATCCTGACAAGTATTGTCAGTACCACCGGACACATGGCCACGATACGAATAACTGTTTTCAGTTAATCGCGGAGATTGAGAGGCTGATAAAAAGGGGGCACCTCAAAAATTTTGTGAAGAAACCAGAGGGACAGAGGCCTCAGCCTGGTCCGACAACTCAGACGCCTAGGAGAATAGGAGCTGGACCAGTGAATGATGGGTCCAGTGGGACCATCAACATGATTGTTGGAGGAACGGGAGGACGGATGAGCCGTCGAGGAAAGAAGAGAAACCGGGAAGGAGAGACCAGCAATAGTGAAGTCATGCAAATCGTTGACCACTCTCCCATGATCATCACTTTCTCCTTAAAAGATGCTCAGGGTATTCAGATGCCCCATGATGACGCGCTTGTCATTGAAGCCGTCATTAATAATTATCGGGTAAAGAAGGTCTTAGTGGATGATGGGAGTAAAGTCAACTTGCTGCCATACCGAGTGTTTCAGCAGATGGGAATTCCAGAAGAACAGCTGGTTCGGGACCAGTCACCAATCAAGGGGATCGGAGGAGCACCGGTACTTGTAGAAGGAAAGGTGAAGCTGGCTCTTACCTTGGGAGAAGCACCCAGAGCTCGCACCCATCATGAGGTGTTTTTGGTGGTCAAACTCCCACTGAGCTACAATGCGATTTTGGGGAGACCGGCGTTGTTCGACTTTGAAGCTGTCACTAGCATCAGGTATTTGGCACTCAAGTTCCCAACGGAAGAAGGAGTGGGAATGGTCCGGGGCAGCCAAGAAGAAGCAAGGGCGGTATACTTGGCCACAGTAACAGAGCCGAGCTCAACTGGAGAAGCACTCGACTCGAAAGTTCTAGAGGTCAGAGATGAAACAAAAGAAGCCCGGACAGAGCCAGTTGGAGAGTTGGAAACCTTCCCCTTATCAGAAGCAGATGCAAACAAGGTCTTCAGTCTTAATGCCAGCCTCACCAAAGAACAAAAAGGTGAAGTCATGGCCCTGATCCGAAGTCACGCGCCGACCTTCGCATGGAAGCCTTCAGACATGCCGGGAATTGACCCCAAAGTGATGACACACCGATTGAATGTCCTCCCCGAGGCCAGACCAGTAAAGCAAAAGAAGAGAGTAGTGGGAAGAGAGAAGCAGCAGGCCACCCGGGAAGAAGTGCAGAAGCTAGAAAAGGCAGGCTTTATTAGGGAAGTCATGTACCCACAGTGGTTGGCAAATCCTGTGTTAGTCAAAAAAGCCAATGGCAAATACAGGATGTGTATAGATTTTACCGACCTAAATAAGGCCTGCCCTAAAGATTGTTACCCCCTCCCTGATATTAATAAAATGGTCGACTCAACGGCCGGTTTTGATTATATGTCTTCTTTGGATGCTATGTCGGGTTATCATCAAATCCCAATGGAAAGGTCGGATGAGGAAAAGACCTCATTTATAACTGAAGATGGAACTTACTGTTATAGGGCTATGCCCTTTGGATTGAGAAATGCCGGGGCAACTTATCAGAGGTTGATGAATAAAATCTTCAAAAATCAGATCGGTAGAAATCTGGAAGCGTATGTGGACGATATGGTGGTCAAAAGTTCAACTTTCCAACAACACATAGCAGATTTGAGGGAGATATTTGGGGTGTTAGATCAATACAGAATGAAGTTGAACCCAGCAAAATGTGCCTTCTTCATTAGGGGAGGAAAATTTTTGGGGTACATGGTGAGTGGTAAAGGCATTGAGCCTAATCCGGAGAAAGTGGAAGCCATACTGAATATGCCAGAACCGACCTGTGTAAGAGATGTTCAGAGACTAACCGGGAGAGTAGTAGCGCTTAACCGATTCATGTCGAGGTCGGCAGAAAAGTGCTTGCCATTCTTCAAAAAGTTGAGGAAAGTACCGAATTTCGAATGGACAGAAGATTGCCAAAAGGCCTTCATAGAGCTTAAGAAGTATCTTAGCTCGCCTCATGTGCTCAGCAGTCCCATAAAAGGAGAAGAACTTCTGATATATCTGGCGGCCTCAGAACAAGCAGTCAGCGCAGTGCTAGTAAGGGTGGAAGAAGAAGAACAGAAACCTGTTTTCTACGTTAGCAAAGTACTCAGAGACACTGAGGTCAGATATTCGAACATTGAAAAATTGGCTTACGCCTCATTGCTAGCAGTCCGGAAATTCAGAGTTTATCTAGAAGGCCACCAAGGAGTCGTGATGACAGACCAACCCTTAAAGAAGATTCTACATAGGCCGGAAACTTCAGGGCGGATGTTGGCATGGTCTGTAGAAATTAGCCCTTACTGTCTAGAGTACCGACCTCGAACAACCATAAAATCCCAAGCTCTGGCTGACTTCATAGCGGAGTGCGCATTCAATGAGGAGAAAGGAGGATCATCCTCAGAGATATCAAGAAAGGGGGAAGAGAGAGAGCCCCCCCAAGAATTTAGCTGGAAGCTGTATGTAGACGGAGCATCAGGTGCTGAGGGTAGTGGCGCTGGGATAATGCTTAAGGGGCCAGAAGGTTTTAAAGTATGTTATGCCTTGTGTCTAGAATTTACGGCTTCTAACAATATGGCCGAATATGAAGCCCTGGTAAATGGAATGTTGGTAGCTTCGGAGGTAGGGGTAACCGACCTCGAGGTGAATAGCGACTCTCAGTTGGTGATCAACCAGGTGACGGGAGTATATCAGGCTAGGGACCCCATCATGCAGAACTATCTTGATAAAGTAAAAACTATAGAAGCCGAGCTCACAGGTCGGGGAGTTATCGTCAGATTTCAAAGAATACCTCGGGATGAAAATGAGGAAGCAGACCTGCTTAGTCGATTGACCAAAGAGGAGTTAGAACAGCTTCCCGATGAAGTATATATACAGCATGTCAGTACACCTGCTTTTAAAAAGACAAACACGGTACTGCAGGTATAACAGAGCCCAACTTGGATGACCCCATACCTGAGATACTTGGAGGAGGGTGAGCTCCCCAAAGATAAAGATGAAGCCAGAAAGATAGCAGCTCGTGCTGCCAACTACCAAGCAATAAGGGGAACCTTATACAGAAAAGGGAAGTCCAGCCCATGGCTCCGGTGTGTGAGTCCAGAAGAAGCTGCAAAGGTAATGAAGGAAATACATAGAGGCCTATGTGGGGCTCACGAGGGAGCAGGGACATTAGCCAACAAAATATTCAGGCAAGGGTACTACTGGCCCACTGTTAAAAAAGAAGCAGAAGAGTTTGTCCGGAGGTGCGACGTATGTCAGAGATTTGCTAACGCCATCAGAACCCCTGCCACTCCTCAAGCGAGCATATCCAGTCCATGGCCTTTCTCACAATGGGGAATAGACATCCTGGGACCTTTCCCCAAGACTACGGGGCAAAGGAAATTCGTAGTGGTGGCTGTGGAATACTTCTCGAAATAGCCAGAGACAGAAGCAATAGCCACAATCACAGCTCGCAAGATGATAGATTTCGTATGGGGACATATCATCTGCAGATTTGGCATACCTAGAGTACTTATCTCAGACAACGGCAGACAATTTGACTGCAGCATTTTCAGAGCCTTCACAACGAACATGGGCATATGGCATAAGTTCTCCTCCGTGGCTCATCCTCAGACTAATGGCCAAACAGAAGTCACTAACAGAGCTATCCTTCAAGGATTAAAGAAACGGCTGGATGGCGCAAAGGAGAATTGGGCAAAAGAACTCAATAGCATACTATGGGCACTCCGAACCACTCCCAGAGCGCCCACTAAAGAAACACCGTTTGCACTTGCTTATGGCACAGAAGCCGTAGTCCCAGTTGAATTGCAGATCCCCACTCATCGAGTCCAATTCGTTAGTGAGAACACTAATGAGGATAAGTTAAGAAGCAACCTGGACGCTCTTGAGGAAGTCAGGGAAGAAGCCCAAGTCCGAACTGCCGCTTATCAACAACGAGCAGCGAGATATTACAACCAAAAGGTCAGAGAAAGAAGCTTAAAAGTGCGAGACCTAACCTTAAGAAACCTGGAAGCTACAGGAAAAAGAGCGGCCGCGGGCAAGCTAGCACAGACCTGGGAAGGCCCTTTCAAGGTGACAAAAGTGGTCAAGCCAGGGGTATACCGAATCGAAGATATGCAAGGAAACCCCGAGCCCCACGCTTGGAACATCCAGCACCTAAAAAGGTATTTCCCTTGAAATATTTGTAAAGAAAAACATTGTATTTTGACAAATATGAGTAAATAAAAGTTATTTATACAATATGAATTATCTTTATGAATAATATTCCTCCATGAAAAAGAAAGAACAGGGCTCAGAAAGATCCCTTGAAACAAGACCTTAGTTAGGTACAAAACCAGCTGAGATGACGAAGCGACAGTAAGGCCAATGAGCCTGAATCTTGTGCAAAAACCTCAAGAAGGCACAAAAAACTGCCGGCGGGGCCCCGAGGTCACCCCGGAACGGCCGGTGAGGATCTTAAAGATGCCTCCCGGAGCATGAAGACCGGGATCCCCTAGAACTCCCGGGAAAACAAAACAAAAAACTGCCGGCGGGGCCCCGAGGTCACCCCAGAACGGCCGGTGAGGATCTTAAAGATGCCTCCCGGAGCATGAAGACCGGGATCCCCTAGAACTCCCGGGAAAACAAAACAAAAAACTGCCGGCGGGGCCCCGAGGTCACCCCGGAACGGCCGGTGAGGATCTTAAAGAAGCCTCCCGGAGCATGAAGACCGGGATCCCCTAGAACTCCCGGGAAAACAAAACAAAAAACTGCCGGCGGGGCCCCGAGGTCACCCCGGAACGGCCGGTGAGGATCTTAAAGAAGCCTCCCGGAGCATGAAGACCGGGATCCCCTATAACTCCCGGGAAAACAAAACAAAAAACTGCCGGCGGGGCCCCGAGGTCACCCCGGAACAAAAACAGCCAGGGTCTCGTAAAGATCTCCTGAAAACAAAAATGGTTGGAGAAGGACTTAAGAGCCTCCCAAAATGAAAATTTCTCATATCATATGCAGGGACAACTTATAAAATACAGTTCCGACCTCACAAAAAAGATATATGAGCCCAGAGCTACCAAGGCAAAATCAGGTTCCGACCTCCTGAAGAGGTTCGGGGCACAATAGCCAAGAAGCGCCGACCTCGAAACAGACGCTAACGCTAAAAGTTTGGCTATCGGGCAAAATGCCGAGCTCCCAGCTCGGATAGACCTATATTAAGCTCAAGGTCGAGCTCCCAGCTCGGATAGACTTGCATCCTCAAAAGCCCAAGGTATGAAGGCCAAAACAAAAGGCAGAGCTCCCTCTTTCAAAAGGCTCATAAACGAAGAAACCTGTAAGAGGATAAATGAAGGAGAAAAAGGCTATACTCCAAAATCAGTTTATCGGGAACAGACATCCAAATTCACAACCAAGAAGGAAAGGCTAAAAGCAAAAAACAGACATGCTAGTCGCCATTAAAAGGTATGAGATTTGATCTCTCAAGACTATTAGCTAAGAGCTGAGCTCGCAACTTAAGATCAATTCGGAGCTTATGAATGAGGACACGTAATGTACATTACAAATATGAAAAGTAGAGATAAATTCCAAGATATATGAAAAATAAGAGCGGTTTAAGAAGAAAGAAAACTGATATTTCATTAAAATAGGTGTTACAATTTATCTCTCTGGCGAGGTGGGAGGATAAATAGTCCTTAAAGGACTTACATTAGTAGGAACATCCTCGCCTACATTATTTCTATTTACAGCCACATCTGAAGAAAGCTCGGTATCCTTTGGATCAGAGCTCTCAACATTAACAACAGGGGCAACCTCTGACCCAAGGTGGAGGTCCTCCTCCTCAGAATCAAGGTCATCTTCCTTTGACCCAAGAACTTCCACGTCCTCCCCCTCTAGCTCGGATCCCTCTGAGGAAGACCCAGCTAGCCGGCCTCTGCCCCTCCGACAATCTCCTCCGGGCATAGGGAAATCATCCTCCCCATATAGCACTGGCTCGCCATCTGAGTCCACTTCGTGCTTGCGAAGCTCGGCCAAAGGAGTATCAGGAGCGTGTCTAGCTTCTCTTAAACCGCGATTGAAGCCGATTACATACATACGGAAGGCTTTCTCAAGAATAGCCAATTTCATTTCACCAGAAGCTTTATATTCATTGAGATGTTCCTCACAGGCCTCAGCTACAAATTCCTTAAACTCAGAAGAGTCTTTGTAGTCCTGAAGATGAGCCTCACAGGCCTGCTCAATTTTCCTCTTCAGCTCGTCAGACTTCTGATACTCCGCTATACATTGCTCACGCTTTAGCTGAGCCTTATCCTCAACATGTTTTACTACCTTGAGTAGGGCTAAACACTTACGTTCCAGGGTCCTGACTTCATGGTTGAGTTGTTGGTGGCGAAGGTTGAACTCTTCAGCCGATGAAGCCAGGTCTCTGATACGATCAGAGCTTGTACTCAATTCCTGCTCAAGGACCTCCACCCGAGCTAGGGCCCCTTCCTTCTGAGCTTTCACCTCCCTCAGATGAACTTGAAGCTCTTCAAAATCAGCCTTTAAGGCCTCATAATGACGCTGGACCTCAGCTTTTTGCTTCACGGCCTCATCCCTTTTGCTAAGGGCCTCCGTCATAGAAGACAGCTGCTTCAAAACTTCTTTACAACGAACCTCCACTGCAGCTGCCCTCTCATCAGACGCTTTGAGAACCCTGCGAGCCTGAGACAGCTCTGCTTCTAAAGACTTGGTATGCTCTGCTGACTCAGCCGCCTTCTCATCAGCCTTTCTAAGGGCCTCCAGCGCAGAATGCAACTCCACCTGGAGGGACTGGATCTGCTCCTGAGCGGCTACCAGATTACCCCTCGCGTCATTGGTTGCAGATAAGTTCTCCTCCAAACGTGCCTCTTCAATCCGGCGGTTTACAGACTCCTGGAGGGAGCGATCACGGACATCCACCTCCATAAAGAGGCCTGTCACCTAGTACGGAAGAACAACTGTCAAGAAAAAGAAACAAAGCAAACTGAAAAGAAATGGAAAAATAATTTACCATCAGAAGCATTTCCCTGATCGTGGACCCGAGCTCCTCACGAGAGCGAGATCGGAAGGATGCTTGCTCCTTGGTAGAACTGGCTAAAAGACCAGTCAGGGCAAGAAGACGAGGATCCGAAGCCTCTGTAATTCCGTCGAACATTCGCTCTCTGAGAAGTTCGGCGACAGCACTGGCCGGAGACTCGGAGGTAATGTCTGATGTGTTCAGAACGTTGCCAGAAGGAGACAACGAAGGCACAGCAGGAACACCTTTCTCCTTCCCAATGGGAGGAAGAGCTGGAGAAGGTCCTGTGGCAGCCCTGGATTTTTTCCGAGCAGGAGATGGGGCAGATGTTCCGGATGGGGCTGGGCGCTTATCCCCGGTCTTTGGTGGAACGCCCTCAGATCCCTCAGGCCCAGTCCTCACAGGGGCAGGGGCATCTTGAGCAGAAACCTCTGAGATTTGGTCATCTAGGAGGACGATCTCCATCCCTGTCCCAGAGGCCTCCTTGTCTTCAGTAGCAGGGGACTTAGATTTTCCCCCTGACACCCCTCCAGGAGAATGGGCAATACCCTGCTCCACTTGTTCAGCACCTTGGGTCTGCTCCACAATAGCTAGGGAGGCTTCCCTCACGACCTCTGAGGAGGCTGGAGCAGATCTAGACCCTTCAGCAGGCTTCGAAGTTGAGCTCGATCCACCCCGGCTAGACAGCCGAGATGACTTGGTGCTGCGAGAGCTCGGCTTCGAAGCTCTAGAAGAAGCTTTGGCGGGAGGTCGGCTAACCTTCTTGTAGGAAGCAGCTTGAACCATCTCCGCAGGAATCTCAGTCACTGAACGCCCATCCCCAAAGGCGTCGAAAATGGCATGCATATTATCCCGAGACAGGACAAAGTTCTTGGGGAACTTGATGTCATCCATTTTTACCTCAGAAGCTGCAAATGAAACGAAATTATAAAGAATCAGCATACTTTCTGATATTATGAGCAAAGAAGAAACAGAATAGTCAAACAAGGCATTATACCCGTGTCCCGGATATCCCTAAGATTGGACGCGAACATACACTTCTCGACGTCATACTTCCTCTCAACGGAAGTCAGTCGAAGCAGCCCGACCTGCTCAATAAGACTCAATTGGGGCAACTCGTTGCAACCCGGAAAGATCTCCCCCCAACTTAGATCCACCTCCCACGTTCGGGCGAACCCTAATTTTAACTCCGCCACAAGGAAGTTCTCCACCCATCCCTTTATGGAGTCCTTGTACCCCGTGAAAAGAGATAACCCACTACGGGGGGAAAAATAATAGAAATTTTGAACCGCCCTAACCAGACGGAAAAAAGTGACAAACAGACAGGCCGTGGGTGTAAAACCCCAACTCAGGCAGATAGACTCAAAACAGGACATGAACAAAATGGAGTTTGGGGATAACATCCGAGGAGTTACCCCGAAGTATTCAAAGACCTCAATAAAGAAAGGGGTAAAAGGAAACGGTAGACCGAATTATCTCTGCTTCAAGAAAAACACTATACGACGATCCTCTTGGGGATCCACCAAACCCGGAGGGGGAGGGTAAGGAAGGACTATCCTTTCATTTGAAAGAGGTGCTCGAATGAGATACAACGGAGCATCTAAAAATCTCTGGGAAATATACTTAGTTATGTTGGAGGGTGTAATATGCGACTCAAGGTTAACAACATCAGGAAGCTTTGAACTTGCCATGGAAGAACAAGGAAGCGTACCTGAGAACACAATGGGGTGAAAAACGCAGAAGGAGTTGTAGGAAGACAGGGAGCAGAAAAGAGCTAGTTTCTTCAGAAGATAGAAGGAATTCGAGATGAAAGGCAATAATGAGACGGAACGTTGATCTGAACAGTTTTGTCTTGGAGCGGCGCGATCATTAATTACTCTCGAAGTTTACCCTCTCAACGGTTAGATAAATAACCGGTGAGAAGGTAAAGGGGCAAAAAGATGATCGCTGGGCCTCTCCACATCCGTCAAGGGCCAGATCCGTGATTACAGCCCATCAATCAAAAGCCCATTCGCCACCTACATAATACAAGCCCAACTCGCCAGTCAGAGCAACTTAGCCCGCAAGAACAACTCAACCTGCAAAATTCATCACTTCACCACCTCCATGGTAAATACCAAGGAAACATAGGGGCAAGTCATGAAAAGACTCAAAAGTACAAGCAAATGGGAGCATGATAAAGGTCAGACTTGCTCATCGCTTAAAAAGTTATAGGATTTGACTTATCGTTATTGAACAAAGGCTGCAAGATCGGAAAGAGGCGATAAGGGCACCTCGGAATCATACAGAGCTGAGAGCTCAGAAATCAACTCAAGGATTAAAGACCGAGCTCACAGGTCGGATTAGTCCAGCTCGGAAAACATAACTTGAGAGCTCGGTCGGCTAAAGGAGGCTCAAAGCTCAATCCATCAAGTAAAGACCGAGCTCACAGGTCGGTTAATCAAGCTCGGAAAAGTAAACCGACCGTCCGGTTGGTTAAGTAGGCCCGGAGCTCGGCTCATCGACTAAAAGCAAGAGTTCACGAAATATGGTCAGTTCAGCTCGGAAAAAACGAAATAAAATTTAGTTGGCTAAAGCTACGAAGAAAAGCAGTATCAGTACTTCATCCATGACAGAGAAAGAACAAGTATGAGTAAAAAACAAGAATTTCATTAAAAGAAAAGTACATTACAGCACGTTACAAAGGCCTACACTACGGGATGAAAGACTATCCTTAAAGGATTTACATAACCACATACATCATCATCTACGTTTACATCACTGACATCTGCTCTACTATCTTAGTCTTAATTCCGGGGACTATCCTAGTACGGAAAGCGAGCTCTACAGGTCGGCTGAGCTCTGTCTCGTTATTATAGGGGAACTGAACAAGTTGATTCCCATAAGCATTTCTCACTGTTCCCCTAGGCAAACGTTCGGTTACCCAAGTGTGATGCACGGTACATTCGGACAAGCTCAGATATTATATGCCGGCCGTGCACCACACATGAAAAACATAAGTCTTCGAGTTACGGCACCGAAGAGATCACAAAGCATACATTCGAAGAAATTGCTGGAGACTTGACTGAGTGCAGCTGATCTCAGTCCCTCATAACGTAAGCACCCCACACTGAAGGAAACAATAAGCTGATCTTTCTCGCCACTTCCATTTATATCAAAGGAAGATAACAGGGGCATCGGAGAAATTTCTTTTTCCCTCTTGAGGGAAGGCAAAGTTAGAGCAAACTCCCCAACAGCCCAGAACCTCTTTCGAGCCCGGACAACAAGCAGAGGAGGAGGCCGGCCAGACGACCTGGGTAAAGCAGTCTCAGCAGCTTGCCGAATAGTCCCACCCATCGGCCGCCCTACCAGAAGGATCTCCAAAGCACCGTCCAGACTCCTTAGAGGTAACATCAAATTTTCAAGAATTTTGAACTGACCCATTCTTATCTCAGGTACTGCAAAAAGTTTCAAAACAGAGACAAGTCAGAAACAATTCTCCATCAAGATGATAAAAGCAAGATTAAAACAAACCTCTGGGGCAACAAAGCAATACAAACTCAAGCTCACCTCATTCCGTTTAAAGAAGGCGTCAAATGGATCCTTTGCAGATAAAACAGAACAATCTCGCTGGAGGAAAGAAGCAGACAGAGAAACGGAAAGGAAGAACCTCTTGTTCCAGCAGAGGATTTGAGAATGAAGAAAAGTTAGCGTTGATATATACCCGGAGCCTGAGGCCTTAGCACGGGGCAGAGCTATGCTAGACTCTAAGCTAACGGTGTCAGAATTTTAAAGATATTCATGGAAAAGGAAAGAAAGGACATGTCTAGATAATGATGACAGGAAAGCAAAGACAGCAAAGAACACGAAGAATGGAGAAAAGCCAGAAAGGGGAAAGAGCAGATAGAATTCGGAAACTGCACAACGACAGAAAGATGAAAGGATGTTATTAAGGCACCTGAACACGAACAGGCGCGGTCATAATGGTTCTTGATATTCACCCTGTAACAGCCCGGACGTGATCCCCGGCACTGTTACCGCTCACAGCCCAGGGCTATCCCTCGCCTGGCCTCTTGCCACCTCGGGCTTTCCACTGGCGTCGTGAGCAGCTCTTAACATCCCTTCACCCTCACGGGTTCCAGGCAGGATTTGTCCCCTTGGGTTCTCGTCAAACGCATCCTTCCCCAAGTGGATTTGGCCCAAATTTCCCTTAGGAAATTAGGTCGCCTCCCCCACTGCTCGAACCCTTGACCTCCCACTTTAAGGGAATAGTCTGGTGAGAGTGAGTACCAATTGTTCCAATGGCACAATTGGTACTCACTCTCACCAGACTATTCCCTTAAAGTGGGAGGTCAAGGGTTCGAGCAGTGGGGGAGGCGACCTAATTTCCCAAGGGAAATTTGGGCCAAATCCACTTGGGGAAGGATGCGTTTGACGAGAACCCAAGGGGACAAATCCTGCCCGGAACCCGTGAGGGTGAAGGGATGTTAAGAGCTGCTCACGACGCCAGTGGAAAGCCCGAGGTGGCAAGAGGCCAGGCGAGGGATAGCCCTGGGCCGTGAGCGGTAACAGGGCCGGTCGAAAGGGGCCGGGCTGTTACATAAAAAGGCGCCTTTTTTTATGTAACAGCCCGGCCCGTACGCACGGCACTGTTACCGCTCACGGCCCAGGGCTATCCCTCGCCTGGCCTCTTGCCACCTCGGGCTTTCCACTGGCGTCGTGAGCAGCTCTTAACATCCCTTCACCCTCACGGGTTCCAGGCAGGATTTGTCCCTCGGGGGAGCCATTACGGCCCGCCCTAGCCCGAGTGGATTTGGCCCAATTCCTTCCTCTGGGAATTAGGTCGCCTCCCCCACTGCTCGAACCCTTGACCTCCCACTTTAAGGGAATAGTCTGGTGAGAGTGAGTACCAATTGTTCCAATGGAACAATTGGTACTCACTCTCACCAGACTATTCCCTTAAAGTGGGAGGTCAAGGGTTCGAGCAGTGGGGGAGGCGACCTAATTCCCAGAGGAAGGAATTGGGCCAAATCCACTCGGGCTAGGGCGGGCCGTAATGGCTCCCCCGAGGGACAAATCCTGCCTGGAACCCGTGAGGGTGAAGGGATGTTAAGAGCTGCTCACGACGCCAGTGGAAAGCCCGAGGTGGCAAGAGGCCAGGCGAGGGATAGCCCTGGGCCGTGAGCGGTAACAGTGCCGTGCGTACGGGCCGGGCTGTTACAGATTTAGAGGAAGAACATTGAAAATGGGTGAGGGACGGCGGAAAGCTCACCTTGGCCGAAAATAGGGGAAAAAGCTCGCCCGTTTTCGGCTAAGGGACCCTTTTATAGTGGCTGGCCAGACCACGTTCGGGGGCCGAATGTGCCTCCGCATCCATGCAAATGTTCGGCGGCCGAACTTGACTTTCGGCGGCCGAACCTTGACTGCCCTCACTCATGCTTTCGGGGGCCTAACGTGCCTCCAAAACGCATGCACGTTCGGCGGCCGAACTTGACTTTCGGCGGCCGAACCTGGGTTTTCCTCCAATGCTATTTTCATGCAAAACTCATTCAATTTCTTACTCAAACCATTAAAACATGAAAACATTTCATAAAAACATGATTCTACCCTTCTAGAGATCTCCGACATCCGAGATTCCACCGGACGGTAGGAATTCCGATACCGGAGTCTAGCCGGGTATTACACGAACATACATCTCTCGACGTCATACTTCTTGTCAACAGAAGTCAGTCAAAGATACCCCACCTGCTCGGTGAGGCTTAGTTGGGGCAGGTCGTTGATGCCCGGGGGGACATCCTCCCAGTCAAGCCCCACTCCCCACGATACGTCGATATCTTTTCTCAGCTCCACCACAAGGAAATTCTCTACCCATCCCTTTATTGAATCCTTGTAGCCCGTGAAAAGAGACAATCCACCACGGGGGGAAAAATAGTAAAATTTCTGAGTCACCCTAACAAGGCGGAAGAAAGTGACAAATAGACACGCTGTAGGTGTAAAACCCCAACTCAGGCAAATGGATTCAAAACAAGCCATAAACAAAATGGAGTTCAGGGACAACATCCGGGGGGTTATCCCAAAATATCGGAAAACCTCGATGAAGAAAGGGGTAAAAGGGAAGGTCAGACCGAAATCCCTCTGTTTAAGAAAGAAGACTATGCAAAGACCCCTCTGGGGATCTACCAAACCAGGAGGGGAAGGTTTTGGAAGAACTATCCTTTCATTCCGGAGAGGAGCGCGAATAAGGTAAAGTGGAGTATCTAAATAACTCCGAGAAATATACTTGGTTATGGAAGAAGGAGTAATGTGCGACTCGAGATTGGCAACATCGGAAAGTTTAGAATCCTCCATGGAAGAGTAAAAGAGCGTACCTGAAATGCAATAAGGTCGAGAAGGCAGAAGAAGTCGAAGGAAAACAGAGAGCAGACGAGAACAAGTTTCTTCAGGAGACAAAGAGAATTCCAAAGGAAAGGCAATAATGAAACGAAGTGTCACTCTGAACAATTTTGTCTTGGAGCGGCGCGGTCATTAATTACTCTCGAAGTTTACTCCCTCATCAGTTATACAATAACTGACGAGAAGGTAAAGGGGCAATAACCGACGGCCGCTGGATTTCGCCACCTCTATTAAGGGTTGGGCCCACGGCAATAGCCCATCACCCGAAAGCAATTGACGGCCGCTGGATTCTCCTCACCCGGTCTAGGGCCAAGCCCATGGCAATAGCCTGTCACCCAAAAGCCCACATGCCATCTGCATAGAACAAACCCAACTCGCTCAAACCTTAAGACCGGGCTTCACTTGGACCTCTCACCCAATGATAAAGACCAGCCCTGCTCATTACCTAAGAAGGTCAGAAGCTCGGCTCACAGGTTAAAAACAGAGCTCAGGGTTACGACTGATCCAGCTCGGAAAAAGATAAATAAAAAGCTCAAAGACACAAGCAGATGGAAGCATAATAAAGACCAGCCCTGCTCATTACCTAAGAAGGTCAGAAGCTCGGCTCACAGGTTAAAAACAGAGCTCAGGGTTACGACTGATCCAGCTCGAAAAAAGATAAATAAAAAGCTCAAAGACACAAGCAGATGGAAGCATGATAAAGACCAGCCCTGCTCATTACCTAAGAAGGTCAAGAGCTCGGCTCACAGGTTAAAAACAGAGCCCACGAGTACGACTAGTCCAGCTCGGAAAAAGTAAGTCAAAAGCTCAGTTGGCTGAATGAACTCTAGTTCTGAACGATTAAAGGGGCAAGAAGGAGAAAGCAATACAGCAGATCCCTCGGGAAAAGTTACGGAGCAAGCAATCTAAGTACTTCATTTATGATAAAGAAAGAACAGCTCGAGTATGAACGCAAAACAAAAATTTCATTAAAAGAAAAACACATTACAGCATGTCACAAATACCAACACTACGGGATAAAAGGCTATCCTTAAAGGATTTACATGCCCAGATACATCATCATCTATGTTTACATCACTATCGCCTATCCCACTATCCCAGCTTTCGATTCAGACGAATTCTCATAGTTCGGAAGATGAGCTTTGCAGGCCAGCTAAGCTCTGTCTCGTTATTATAGGGGAACTGAACAGGTCGACCCCCATAAGCACCCACCACTTTTCCGTCATAGATAGGCGTTCTGAAGAGCAATGGAACAAGTGAATGTTGCAAGCCTACACCCAAATGTGATGCACGATACACTCATGCACACCCAGAAAAACCAGCGAAACATTCTGAAGAGCAATGGAACAAGTTAAACTTTCAATATCGTGAAACATATGCGGAAAGGCATCATCAGGAGATGGGGCAGGCTTTGTTCCTGTTCACCTGAAGTTCTCGATCGATCTCAAAGTCCGAAAGGACCCAAAAGTTCGAACAATTAGAGCAGTTGAGACTGACTTGACACTGATGTACAGCCTTGAAGATTCGGAACCTCGAGAGCTCGGCATGGAAGCCCGAGCTGGAGCGAGGTAAGGGCAAACCATACCCCTTCTCTAAATCAAAAAGAGAAATCTCGCTGTTTCGTTAATGATCCCAAGGATAAGAAGGAAAGGTTAGTAATATATAGTCAGAGGCTGAGCTTTTAATGCGAAACAGGGCGACTTCATACTCTAGGCTGGTAGCATCAGAATCCTTAAAGGCTATTCACCAGAAAGGAAAGAGAACGCACCGGGAAGATAAAAGTAAGAAAGCGAGGATAACAGTGCGCACAAAGAGTAGAGGAAAGCTAAATATAGAAAAAAGATAGAGAAGATTTAAAGCTAAAAGTGACAATAAGATGAAAGGGCAAGCTGAATTCAAACAAACGCGGTCATAATGATTCTAGGGGTTTACCCCCTCGACAGTTGGGGCAATAACTACCGAGAAGGTAAAGGGGCAATTGATGACCTCTGGACTCATCTCACCCAAGTCTAGGGCTAGGCCCATGACTTTAGGCCATTACCTAGAGATTCTCAAGCCACTCACGCCAACTGGGTCTAGTCCGCTCAGCCTCACCGCCATGCCGGCCTCGTCTTCACTGTACCTCGAGCTGATCCCGTTTGGGCCCAGCCTTGTTCCTATCCTCCGGCCCAACCCGAAACCCGAAGAAGGATCCATCCACCCGCCTCGTAGACCCGCCTACACGCGCACAGGGAGAATCAGAGGCCGTTACGCATGGGGCAGAGATTTGATTCCCTCGTACGTCCGTATCAGCGTAGCAGGGACAGATGGCCTAATGATACTCGTTCTGTTGGCACGTCACTAGCAGACAAAAGGAAACATATAAAAGGGGAAATGCTCCTCTCTATGTTTAAGCTTTTCCTAAGTTTTACAGAGCCCATTGTAAAAACCCTATTTTCTGGATCTCAGATCATCAAGATATATATATAAAGTTTGAATTTTGCTCAAATTCATATGCTCACAATTATATCAAATAATATCAATTTATTTTATCTTAAGTTTTCTAACAAAGTTCATAATAGGTATCTTGGTTATTTTATCAAATTACGGATTGATTTTCTCTCAAAAAGTAAGTAAGTAGGAAACCTAAGAAAATCTGAATCTGAATCCGTAAATATTAAAGTTTTCAAAATCATTTTATTGCATAGGGTAAAGGGTAGACATTTTCATAAAATTCTTATCTAACTCGGGTATTCAAGGAGTCATAAAACTTAACAAAAGTTAAACCTCATTACATTAGTACACTTTGACAAACCCTCAAAGAAGTTTAGCCTTCGCCAAAGTGGAGAGCAAACTGTAGACTCTAATTTTGGTACTATGTGTATATGCATATTCGAGACGGTGAGAAGCTCAAGGATGAAAACTCTATTTGGTTCTAATACTTGTGGAATGGGTTAAAGAGACCCATATAGTTATTTGAAAAAATTACAACTTAATCTCTACGGTATAAAAAAATTCACTAGCTAGTTAGTCGGTTTTGAAAAATACATTAAAACGTAACTGACGTTTTAAAAAGTCTACTAATTAGTCTTTCTGTTAATTTTATCGTTAAATATTTTACTGTTTAGTCCCTGTAATTTTAAAAAATTTATTAATTGGTCCTCAGATTTTTAAAAAGTTTATTAATTAGTCCTTCTGGATCATGAATATTTTAGACTTTTTTATAATACTTAATGGCTAAAACTAATAAAGGGACTAACTAGTAAACTTTTTAAAATATCAATGACGTTTTAATGTATTTTTAAAATCGATAAACTAACCGATGAGTTTTTTCGTATTATAAAGACTAAGTAATAATTTTTTATAATTATTTTATATTGTGAAAAATAAAATAGAATAAATCTTATAAGCCCATAAAATAGAAAGAGAGTTTTGGGCGTAAAAACCCAAATAAAATGGAGAGATGGGCGACCCCAAGGGCTATTTGGCAAAGGCAAGTTCCGAGGCCCTCCTTGCATACTCTCAAGCCTTTTTCTTACAAGGTCTAAGGTTCATTTGGACAAACAAATCAGTGCCTTTCAATGTAATAGTATGCCCTAGAACTTGAATGTAATAGATATAATTAATAAATATGATTATTATTAATGAGATAGGATATTATTAATACATATAGGCTAATATATATTATACTTCTTAATTAGATTTTACCGCAGTTCTCACTAGATGAAAACATTAAGATTTTTAGAGTTAAGATATGGATGATTTTTTTTGAAAAACAAGTAAACCGGAGATCTGAACATAATATAAATAAATTATATCATATATTTGTAAAAATATTCTTAGACTTGATATTGTCAAAGATATCTAAGTATATAAATATTATGCTTTGAATCGACTTCTTATACTTAACCATGAAGTATTGAAAGATGAGAGATTAGTAATGAGATATAATACTTGAAGATAATTAAATGATCAATAAGGGTTTCACCAAACTCAAATAACAAGTAGGAAATTATTGTTTTTTTTTTTTGAAATAAATCTCTAATTAGAGTAAAATACCTTAATGAATAAGATTTATAAAGACATAATTAGAATAAAGATTTTAATATTCAATTAAATATGAAATAAATTTTACATTCAATAAAAATTGATGTAAAAGAGTGAAAGAAGCTTATTGCATGATAATTAGATACGGAAGGGTTATAGTCAAACCACATTTGATCTTCATGCACTTTGAAAGTCATGATGAATGGCTAGAAGCTCTCTTGATTATTAAATAATATAAATAAAATAGATTCATTGAGAATGAATTTTAAATTATAATATAAGTTACGTGCAACCAAAATATTCTAGAAGCTCAATGGGTCACACGTATATGAAAATAAAAATCTAAGATAAAATAACTATAAATATATTAGCATTAAATGTCAAGGAACCTAAATAAAAGAGGAAAATACACTGTTTAGTTCATTATATTAAGTATAAACTAAAAAAGCTTAAGTATTTGGCCTATTAGTTAATACAATTACAATGGACATTATGAATGCTTGGATCTGATTCATAATTAAAAAAAGACCAGCATATTTATGTGTTAAATTAAGTTGAAAGAGGCTATGCAAATCGACCACAAAGGGATATAAACCCCTTGCGTTGGCGGAAACCCTACAATGCATCAAAACACAAGTTTTGCCTCTTTCAGCTAATTCCTTCATTGGCTCCCTCATTAGCTTCAAGAGGTTTCGACCATTGTTGCTGCCTTTTTTAACTTCTCTTCTTTGTGTGAATTACTACGGGAGGTAATCAATTTGAATTATTATGGTTTGTTGTAACCTGTTAGTGAAAAAAAAGTACAAAAATAAAAAAATTTTGTACACTCTAAGGTAATTATACATAATTTAATTCAATAAATTCTTTAGTGATTCCTAGCCTTTATTTGGGCTTCAAGATTATTTATTTTTGCTGTCTACTTTATGTATGAGATTTTGAAAAACAAACAATGGTATAGAGTCAGGTTGGCTTTAAAGAATTGGAGACATGGTAATTTGACCAGATTAAGTGGATGCCCGGTCCTTGCTTTCTCCCATCATGTCATTCCCTACTTTCCTCCCTGAATCTCACCTAAGCACAATCATCTACTGAGCATCTAGCTAGTAATAATAAAGAGACTTACTTCCTATCTAAACCTACTCAACCTTTCTATTGACCCCTTTCTATATTAGCGTGGTGGGAAAATTCCCTTTCTCCCTAATGCTTTCACTATTGTAGGAGAGTTTTAAGTGAAAGATATACTCATCTACATTATCAAAGACAACTCCTCCCCTTTCAAGTTTTTGTAGGCCCTTTCTATGGCCCAATCTCTTAACGCTCTCTAGGCTATCATGGGTGAAGATTGTAGGCAAGCCTATCCATATCCCGTTTACTAATCTATTGCACAACTTGGACTCATTGTAACCGCTTAGCATTCAATCAGGAGCACAATGTGGTTTGGCTATCTCAAGTTTAGAATATAGTATATTAGTTTTCCGTTCAGAACATTTTTTCAATGGGTATTCCTTTAGGTCCAAATACGAGTCCTTTACGGTAAAGAAAGGAAGCAAGCAAAACATAAGAAGTTGGCAACGCGCAGGGCCATTACTATCACTATAGTTAATCATATAGAGGATAATAACTAGTATTCTAGAATGTGGCAAGTGACAAAGATGGCTGATTAAGAGGTGGACTACGATTTCTCTGAGGCTTTGGTGGCTAGACCAAAGTTGTCAAGCCAACAATGACAAACTTTAGTTGGAATTGCCAGGGGTCAGACAACCCATAAGAATGCACACTCTTAGTGATTTAATTTTACATATATGCCCGACATATGTTTCTCAATGAAACTAAGGAGAAATAAAACTTTTTGGAATGATAGGAGAATTAATTTTGATTTTTAAAATGGTAGTTATATAGATCCGACAATGAAAGATAATGAGTTCAATCTTTACTAGATATTTGAGACTATCTAAGTTTAAAAATTCTCAAGTATAGCTAAATAGGTTTAAGAATTCTCAAGTATCTAAGGTCTATAATAGCTCTAAGTTTGAATGGGATCTATTTTCCATATACAAATTTCTTAGCAACTAAGATTGGTGTCACTTTCTTGGGGATGAAGAAGCTTTGTGGCAGGAAGGGAAGCTTTAAAGGCTGGTTTAAGATGACAAGTGTCTGGTCATTATTTCTGAATGTGTGGAAGATGCTTGACCTACATTCAAAATTTCTAGTCCAAGACACACAATGAAGCGACCTAAAGCTATATAACAGCCGAATTTTGAGGGGCTTGATTTTCAATCCATTTATATTAAAAATAAATAAGAATTGGCTGAAGTTGACTTCTTACCAAGGAAAGCTCACAAAAGCAAAATGAGATGGTCCTTACTTAAGTATATCCTCTATCGTTATCCATTTACATGTTTGAGATTGCAACTTGAAAAGTTATCGAGTTTCTTTGGATCAGAACAATCTCTCTCTGCAACTACTCTCAATTTTTTTCCGTATAAACTTTTCTTCTAAATTTACACATAATGCGCCGTTGTTATTATCATTTACGCCAACAGAAAAATTAATTAAAAATAAATAAACAAACCCAAATTCATCAGCATACATATCCAAATCTCATCTTCCTCGCGCCATTCTGGACAACCACGTTTCTCCTACCTGACATTTTGGTAAATCTCTAGTACAAGTGCACACTCACAGACCGATAGCGTGTTTCCGTTGAGACGGCGGCGGTGCCGGTGGTGGTGTTCTGAAGAAAGTTTATGTTGAGATTACAGAAAGAGAAATTTTGATTTGTGAGGAAGAGTGTAGATGGGAAATGTAAACGGGAGAGAAGGAGGAGGAAATAGGGCTGATGAAAACGGATCCAACGGTGAATCAATCATCCAAGCCGCCTATTCTCATCAAGCAGCTGCAGTTGTTTCTTCTGATTCCGTGACTAATATTAGCAACAATAGTAACAATATTTACAGTAATACGACGCCGCCTCACAGCCCTGCTCGTTCCGCTTCTCCTCTTCTGTTCGCTCCTCAGGTTTTGTTTTCGATTCTGTTTGTTTCATATTTGTGAATATCGTGCCAAGTAATTGATAAAAGCTATAATGCAAAAAGCAAAAACTTGACTAAATATTTACAAATTTTGATATAAATAATTATTTTCGTTTTCTATACTTCTGTTGATCTGTCATTGGGGTTGATAGGCATTTTCTGTTTTGTGAATTTTCAGGTTCCTGTAGCTCCCTTGCAGAGGCCTGACGGCCCTCCTTTTCTAAATCAGATGTGGAGAAATGAGTCTCCTAGAGTTGTTGATCATCCTTCTGAGCAAGGTATCCCAACCATAATCTCCTGGAACTATGGTGGCAATGAAGTGTTTTTGGAAGGATCTTGGGATAACTGGATGTCTAGGTAATGTAGCCGTTGTTTATTATTAGAAGATCGGAGAAGCTAATGCAGATTAAAAATTAGAGAATTGTGTATATGTATATGAACAGATTATGATCTGGTTGCAGGAAGCAATTGCAAAGATCTGGTAAGGATCACTCTATTCTAATGGTCCTTCCATCAGGGATATACCATTATAAGTTCATTGTAGATGGGGAGTGGAGATATATTCCAGATCTTCCTTTTGTAGCTGATGAGATGGGCTGTGTTTGTAATCTTCTTGACGTTAATGTAAGTATCTATAGCCCTGTGCTTGATTCTCTGACTCCGACACTGGATTTCCCCTTTTCCTTTCCTTTTCTTTTTTTTTTTTCTTTTCTTTTGTGTGTGTGTGTGTGCACGCTCTAGAATTTTGTCTTATTGGTTGTGCTGAATTGGCTGGAACATGGGAAATTGTTGCCAGAGGTTTGGGACAACTCTAGTGACATGTTTAAGAGGCACCATCTAGAGCAATACATTGTTATGCAAGTTTAGATGTGCTCATGTCATTGGCAATTCCAAGATTCCTTAATGTCAATTTTAGAATCAGATTGATTGTTAAAAGTATTGGCGTGAACAACTAACTTTTCAAGCTGTTGATCAACAGTGTGCAAGTTTTTGGTGAACTTTCTTCTTTCTGCGAGTTGCAGAAAATCATCATTTTTCATTAGATTGCAGTTGCTCAATAGTTGCTTCTATATATCTCTTATTCCTTTAAGCAAACAAAATGTAGGTACTGTTTTTTCTTCTTTTCTTTTCTGTTCTTTTAAAAAATTGTAAATTCTACCAATATAATTGGATTGGTAGTGACCATTATCTTGCAAAAAGTCAATTTGTTAGGAGAAATTAATAGTGGGAATTTGAGATTGAATGGAAACATCAAGAGCACTTAGGGCTTTCCAAGTGTATTTCAAGCATTTGAATGATGGGAATGAAGAGATAGGCAATTGGTGACTTTGAATATATGGGCACATTGAGGTTTTACTAATAGTGCTGAGATAGATGGAGAGTTCAATACCAAGGTCTTCCATGGAATTGGAAGTAAAGGAAGAAGCAAATCCTAGTTGTGCTATGCACTAAATAAGTTTTAAAGTGCAAAGAAGGTGTGCAGGTAATTAAATTAAGGTGCCAATTTCCAAAAACTGCTATCATGCTTTGTAAGTGAAGTTCAAATTGATGTAGAGCAAAAAGGAGGGGGAGAATACAAAAAATATTAGGATGAAATAGAAGAAAAGAGAGAAATAAAGTTTTATGATAGTTAATTTTCTTAGATGGGGAAATGTAGAGAGAAGCAGATAAACAAAGGAGAAAAGGTAAACGAGATAAGTAAAATGGAAACTTGTAGTTGTTAGTCATCAGAAAAGGGGACCACAAGTGCAAGACTTGTAGTTTACATGCAAAGCTTTTCTCATCTTGGAATTGCAGTTTATATTTGAAAGTTTTTATTGAGTTAAGGAGAGTGAAGTATGGAAGAATGGACATACCTTTGAACTATGAATTAGGGAGAGAAAACTTGAAGCATGAAAAAATGACTATATATCTCAACAAGCATAATGGAGAGCTTCTTTTATTTAGGCACCACTAAGTGCTAGTTGTTTAGTGATGATTGTTCAAATATTTTTTTTTCAAGAAAAATGTGAGACTGAAACTTTTGCTAAACTAAAAGCAAAGATCGACACTAATATCAAGAGTCCTTGAAAATATAGTTACAACCCAAAAGTATGCAAGAAAAGAATTTCATAACGAAGAAGAAGAAAAGAAACTTGGAGGTTCCAACTTTTCATTCTTAATCCCATGGTTTTAAGAATATTACATAACGGCCGTTATTTAAAAGTTTCAAAGGAGCCATGGCCGTTAAAGTCATTATTTTATAGCGAGAAAAAAATTGTGTTGGTAACGGTTGTTAGGCCGTCATACAACGGTCATGATCATTGTAGGTCACGACTTAATGGCCATAATGGCAGTTACTTTCATTTGATGGGTAGATCTTTAAAATTGCTGCAGGAGGAGACAGCTTGCATGTGGTGTATGAATTATTGAATATAGAAGACATTTTTCTCTTCACATTTTGAAGCCCTCCACTTTCCTCCCAAGCCAGAGTTCACCCTTTTTCTTATTTCTCTCTACTTTCTCTAAAGTTTCACTCAAATTTAAGACATTTCAAGTGCTATTAATCAATATTTCTACAAATTCTTGTGTTGAAGAGCTCAAATCATCCAAGATACTAAGTGGTTTTGAAGTTCTATTGTGCAAAAGGTTAGCTTTTGTTATTTGTTAACAATTTTTAGATATTTTTTAATCATTTTTAGTGAATTCATAAGTAAAGATAATTAGAAGTTAGAATACTAGATAACTTAAATTAGAAATTTAGAATTTAAGTTTATTTTCTTATTTTTTCACCAATTTTTTAGATATTTTTGAATTTTTTTAATTTTTAGTGAATGTATAAATAAAAATAATTAGGAGTTAGAGTGTTAAATTGGAATTTTAGAACTTTTGAAGTTTATAATTATAACCTAATATCATTACTACCAATTATTAAATTAAGTTTTATGTTCTTATAAGTTATAATAAATGGTACCTAAGTGTTAAGTATAAAATATAAATGTAGAATTTACAAGATTAAAAAATTATGAAAAATATGTAGAAAGTATAAAAAGTACATGCCCTTAAATTAAAATGTAGTGTTCTTCGAATAATGTAAATGATTTTGCATAATGTAAATGCTAAACACTCATTCTAGTGGTAGTTGAGGTTGGTTATTATGTAGGATTTTTAAAAATTATGGATTTTGTGTTTATTTAATACATTTATATTTATTATTGAGTTATATAATTTCGTTTTAATTAATATCTTTAAATAATTGCTAATTTCATTGACTTTGCAAAATTTTCAAAAAAAAAAAAGCGTAGTAGCAGGCTTTTACCGTTACGTTATGACTGTGATAGGCCTGTTTTAACATTTTGTGGTTGCAACCGCAATTTGAAACCATGCTTAATCCTTTGCATGTTGAAATCGAAATAATAAGATTGAGTTGGAAGAACCTATTCTAGAGAAAGAAGCTGCTGAGAATGAGCAAGGAAAGCTTGGGGAATGTATACTAGGGAAGGAGGAAAATCAAGCCATGGAGACAACAATGGAAATTGAAGATGTGGTTAAGTCTTTTGTTTCTATTAGATTAAGAGCCTTTCAACAGTAATTGTGACTAAGTTTATATGTTTAGATCTTTTCAAGGATGTGACAAAAAGAATAGAGTTCTTCATTTCAATGTTATTGCTACCATCCATTATTTTTTTCATCAATTAAATCCATTCCTTATTTTTCAGGACTACAAAACTTAAGGTTGAGTTTTCTTCTATCAGTGGAAAATGATGCAATCAAGGAAGACTCATTTTAAGATTGATGTTGATTTAATTTTTCATTGCAAAATTAAGATGTTCAGATTTTTATTTTTTAGGAATATTTAAGAGGTAACTAGGTTTAGTATTTCCTAGTTAGTGTTGGTTTTAATCTTTTCTTATTTTGTTATACCTAATTGTAGTACTAATAGGGCTATTTATCATACAATAATTACCTATATCATCTAAATATTTTAAAAGAGCTTATTATTATTGATATTGACAAATGATTTTGAGAATTAATAAAATTTTAAAATTGTTGCTTATCTTCTATGGTTATTCATCTTGGTTCTACATCACCTAGAGCTTGTTTAGTAGCAAGAAATATGTAGTTCTCTATCTATTCACTTGACCAAAGAAGGTATGGTTTGTGTTGGTCAAATTTAGTCAAACAAATTTATGTTTGCAAGTGCTACGGTAGTTATTCTTCAAAAATTCTGAATGCAAATTGTCAGCAGCAGCCATAGAATTAGGGTTTCAACTAAACAGAACAGGTATTCTCTTGTAGAGGAAGGAGAATAGTGTAGAATATAGTTGGAAAGATGGAGAGAAGAGTGAAATATGTGATACTGCATTCAATTTCCAGATAATCTCTTCTACATGTATGCTTCACTATTTATACTAGTTACAATAACTGCCTATCACATCAGGTCCTATAACCATCTTTGACTTCTCCTAACCACCTACAACTCATAATCAATTCTCCCTCCAAAATAACAGTCCCCTGAGACCAACTACTACTGCTCTACTTAGCCTGCCTATGCTTCTTTCGCATTGAGTGGGTCAAGTGATATACTAGTGCCAGTTGTGATGCAAGGTTGATAGAGTAGGTGCTGTTGATGGTGGCTGTGGATTGGAATTACTGGTGCTGTGGTGTAAAAAACCCTCTATTTATCTTCCAACTAAAAAGCAATTGCAAATTGAGGGGCCAATGTGACATTTATGAAACAAGCTTTATATGTTTTCAACTGTTGGTAATTGGAGGATTGCTAAACCTCTGAGCAGATTCTCTGTACCGTTGTGCACCTTTGCATCCTTATTTTCTCTCTATATTGCTGCAAATTTGCTTCTGGCCCCGAACTCCTTATTTCAAACTCTGAACATTTTGAAAACCTGGTGTAGACAGTGAAGAAATAAAGCATAGTAGTAGAAGAATTGTGCCTTGATGGTCTCATCAGAACGCCCCAAATAGCAAGTTTGTGCTCCATTAAATTATAGGGACACTAGCAACGAGGATATGGCTACATTTTAGTTGTATGTTTATGTAGTTGATTTCAATTAGGCTTGAACTAGCAAACAATAATCAGAGAACTAGGGTTGAGCTGGTTTAATGTAGCTAGCTACCATGAATTTCTTTTTCCTTATAACCTGGCTGATTAACTTGCGTGCTGTATTTTTACCGGTGAAACTGTTCTCCAATTGGTATTATCTTTGTACTTGTATATCTTCTTCTGCCAAGTCATTTTGAATTCTTAGGAAGTGGTGTCGTGTATCCTGCTTACTTTTATTTTTGCATAATCATATTTAGTTATAATTCGTAGAAATCCTTCTAATATGAGCAGTTACAAAAGACTATAATTTCAATGAATAAAGGACTCATTAAACTTGTTTTGTTCCATGGAACATTATTTTTTAATGCCACGCAAGAAGGTAGAATGTCAATATGTTTGTTTACTGAAACTGTTTTGTTACTGCTAGCAGAACAATGTGCCAGAAAACCTAGATAGCGTGGCTGAATTTGAGGTTCCACCTTCTCCAGACTCCACTTATGGTCAGTCATTTCCGACCGAGGAAGATTTTGCCAAAGAGCCGTTAGTTGTTCCACAACAGCTACATCTTACAGTCCTCGATATGGAGAATTCAAATGAAGATTCTTCATCATCGAAGCCCCAACATGTTGTGCTCAACCACCTTTTTATAGAGAAAGGATGGGCATCCCAGTCTCTAGTTGCTTTGGGACTGACTCATAGATTCCAGTCCAAATTTGTAACTGTTGTGCTTTATAAGCCTGTCAAACGGTAGCACCCTCCTTTTTCAAGCTTGTGGGTAAAGAATATATAATAATCACTTTTAGAATCAAGGGCTTTGTGAATGTTCTCATGACTTTTTTTATACTCGCATGTTTCATATGTTGTAGTTTTAATCTTTAATTTTACGAGTATTTTGAACCTTCGAATGTTCTCTAATAAGCTGTAGAGCAGGGAAAGATGAAATGTGAATCCCTGGTTGTTTTTGCCTATGAATTGATTCTGCTGCTCTCTGTGTTGTATTCTTGGAACTGAGTTCATTCTTTGAACTGATCGACGGAGAATTGAAAAAAAAAAAAGTTTCATGTTGTTTGGCAATGTCACGAGTTTTTTGTTTTAATTTTTTTTTTTTTTTTTAGAAAATAAATTATGATGTTTGGCGAAAACTCTTCATAAAGATTTATGTTTGGAGCCAAATCTCACGGACAAAGTTATTTATTTATTATTGTTATTTTAGCCAATTAACTTTGACTGTAATTTTAATTAAATTTTTAAATTAAAATTTGAAAATTTAAGTAATCCAAAAAAATATTTTATTATTTTTTTACATATAAACTATTTTCACGTTTCAAAATAATGCTCTCAATTAACTCTAGTTAATTAATAAGATAAGAAAAATCTTCAACAATATGTAGATAGCAGATGACTAATAAAAAAATTAAAAGTCTCCCCGTTTTGAATACTAGAGATTTTAATTAAATAAAAAAATTTAATTTAATAATTTTTTAATAATTTTATAATTTAAATTTAATTTTTAATTTAAATTTATTTATAATTTAAATAAATTTGAATGATATTAAACTTATTTATAATATAATTAAAATTAAATTTAAATTTAAATGAGTTTAAATTTGAAATTTTTACATTAAGTTTGAATTCATTTGTTAATTTGATAAATGAGTTTATTATAAATTTAAACTCAAATTTAATATTTATTTTATAAATTGAGTTTGAATTTATAAATAAAAATCAAATCGAATTCAAGCTCGATTTTATAAATGAAGATCGAGTCGATACTCGAGTTGAATTACGCTGGTAGATAGATTTTGTTTTAGTAAAAAAGAAATGGTTCGATTACTCAGAAATCGATCCCTAGACTTTTGGCCAACATCTGACATCTCAACACCTTACAGGGTACTTGCTTTCTCAATTAGTTTTTCAACAATTGATCTATAGTAAATTGTTTTCAATGCTTATGTCACCACTACCAACATGAAAGAAATAATAATAATAATTTAAATAATTGATATTATTAATTATTTATTTTATTAGTTAAATTACATTATTACATTATTTTATCATCTCATATTGATTAAAAAATACATAAATTTTTGTTTAGATGATTTATATAATTTTAATATGATAATATTTATTATTCATTCGTTATTATAAATTTTAATTTTAAAATTTTCTTTATCAGATATAATTGAAAATAATTATATAAAGTTTTAAATTATTTTTTAAAAATATATGAATTTTAAAATTTAGTAAAGTTATTTTAATAGTTATTTATAGAAATATACAAAACCATTAATTATTATTATTAATTTTATAATATTTATTTAATAATATACTATCGATTCAACAATTTGACTCTGCTTAAACTTTAAACTCCTAACCTTTTATTTTCATTGGTTTATTAATCGGATCGGATTTCACAACATTAGTTATTTTTATAATTTAAAAATCTTCGCTAATATTATATATATAATTAAATAATAGAAAATATATTATTTTTTAAAAATTATTCTTTATAGAAAATGATAACCTCCAGATCTTTCCTAATCCAGAAATAAGGTCGGATTCAAAAGAAGGCCACAGGTCTAAATCCCATCAGATCATATGCTTGAAAGACGGCTCGACTTCACGAGCCTGGACCAGCGACCCAGGGCAATCCGAATCAGATACGAGCATAAGCCCAATAGGGGAGTAGGCCCAATCACTCACCAACCTTGTTCGCATGCGTGCCAGGGTGAATTAAATGGCCGCTTGCGTAGAGAAGGGCCTGACACGTCTGTACGTACGGGCCTGAAGGACACAGACAGGTAGCATTATAGATGTGGGGGGGCAAGAAAAAAGGCAAGCTCTCTTCTTTTCTCTCTTCTTCTTCTTCTTCTTCTGGAGGGCCTCCATATTTTATCTGAAACTCGGGCCTATCCATGAAATATTATATCATAAACCTGACTTGGGCGTCGGAGGGTCTCCACCAGGGGCATCCTCGGTAGACCCTTGACCATTTTTCCCTATTTTGCAGGTCCCTTCGTCAAATAGAACATTGAGAGACCCATTTGATGATGGACCCATATGATGGACCAAGAAGAAAACCAGATCTATTATGGAGAAAAAGATTTATCAATTGGCGCCGGGCATCCTCGGTAGACCCCTGACCATTTTTCCCTATTTTGCAGGTCCCTTCGTCAAATAGAATATTGAGAGACCCATTTGATGGACCCATATGATGGACCAAGAAGAAAACCAGATCTATTATGGAGAAAAAGATTTATCAATTGGCGCCGTCTGTGGGAAACGAAAGAGATTTTACTATCTCTAAAGTTTCCAGATCCACCCATTGAGATCCACATGAGATATGAAAGTTTGAGCGAATAATCCAGCTGAAAAGAAAGGTTCATTGTATTAAAGAATATTTTGATAGTATTTCAGATAGTTTGTTTTAATATTTATTAGATTTTATTACGGCTGATTTTTTCTTTGAAACCTGGTGAAGCAAAATCTCAGATCATAGTACTTGTCTATGAGTATAAATTTTAATTTTTTTCTCTAAAAAAAAAAAAAGGGAGAGTAAGAGTGGAAAGAGCTTGAGCTGCCAAAGACGCGCCGACCTGATAAGGAAGTTGCTGGTCTGGTCAAGCTCCAACAAATGAGGTCGGCGCGACGCAGAAATGGACCAGATAGACAGACGTGATGGTGCCAAAGACACGTCGACCTGAGGAGGAAGTCGCTGGTCTGGTTGAGCTCCAACACGTGAGGTCGGCGCAACACTGAAATGGGCCAGATAGGAAGATATGATGAAGCCAACACCACGTCTGCAAACGAAGAAACCACAACCTTCAAGAATTAAAGCAGACACCACCCGGTGATCAACTTTTGAGTGGGAAGGTTCCAGCAGATCAAGCTGGACAGGTCGGAAGAAGTAGTCGGTCTCGCATCTCTAGTCGAATCGCCAGACTGCCCTCAAGATTCGAATGCATACACCTCCTTTTCCTCTTCTTCGACGTTCCCTCTAAAGCACGTGACCAAATCAAACGTCGAGTCCGCACTCTCCGAGCTAACAAGCCATGTCGGTGCTGCCGATTTCATCGCCATCGATCTTGAGATGACCGGCGTCACCAACGCTCCATGGCGCGAGTCCTTCGAATTTGACCGATTCGATGTTCAGTACCTCAAGGCCAAAGATTCCGCCGAGAAATTCGCCATCGTTCAATTCGGCGTCTGTCCCTTCCGCTGGGATACGAGGATAATGGGTTAGATAATTTGAATGAAGTCAGAGACATGCCAGTGGCCGGTGTGAATCAGAGCTGCAACTGGGTCTCGCCATGTTATTGACCTTCTTTCTCCTGCACAAAAGTTGATTGTGGGTCACAATTGCTTTTTGGATATTGCACACATATACAGCAAATTCTTAGGTCGTCTTCCTCCTTGCCCTTCATGAAACGAGTCAAACGAGAGAGCGAAAGAGGAGGCTTGTTAATCTTGCTCATGAAGAGCAACTTCAGAATCACTGCATTGAATTTGCTCCCGGTCCTTCTCACCAGAAATCGGTACAACTTGACGAGAAGCTTGAGGTAGATAAAATCGATACCCATTCTTGTCGCTCTTGCTCCTGCTTCTCGGCGGGTGACTGCTGCAAGGCATATCCTTTAAAGGGAGAAAGGAAACGAGGGTTTTAGCTTTTAGGACTTAGCAGGGGAGGCTTGGGATCGAACGCTTCTCTCTGTCTTCAAGTCTATCAAGTTTCGTTGCATCCCAATCCTTGTCCCTACACGTGGCTTATTCATAAATTTGATGCGATAATCCTTCTGTTGATGGTCTTCTCCAAGTTAACGATGCCGTTTTAGGGTACTCTTGAATTCCAATAACGCATGCCTTCCGAGGATGAAGAAATCAAGCACATCACTCTCTTCAGCGTTTTCTTCGCTCTGTCTGCAAATTGCTATGAATTTCAATAAGAATTATGATTTGACATTTCGTCTGTATGTGAATGTGGAGGTTCAAGTGGATGATACAAGTCTCCTTCTTTCCTGTTCCGTTTATTCCTTTTGTCCCTTCATTAAATGAGTTGGGGAAAATGGGATGGTCGGCCAGTCGGAATAGCAAGTAGGGATGTGCAATCGGTCGGTTCGGTTCCGAACTGAACCGAACCAAAAAAACCAAAAATCAAAGTATAAAAATATTAAAAACCGAAAAAACCGATTATAAAAATATAACCGAACTGAATCGAACCGATAAAAATCGATTCGGTTCAGTTCGATTCAAATCAAAATCTGTAATTTTTTTTAATTTTCTGATTTTAATTTCAGTAGAATAATTTAATAAATATTTCACATAAATTTATCAATAAATATTGTTTGAATACATAATAATAATACTTAAAAAATCCATAAAAATCCATATAAAATTTAAAAATATATATAAAATCAATATTTCTATGTATAAAATCGGTTTTTCGGTTATTTAACACATTTAAACCGAACCGAACCGAAAACCGAATAAATTAAAAAATACTAACCGAACCGAACCGAACCTTCTGATTAACCGAACTATTAAACCGAAATTGATCGGTTCGGTTCGGTTTTTTGGTTCAGACCGATTTATGCTCTCCCCTAATAGCAAGACTGAAAGGAGCTCGACCCTGTTGGCTAGCTTGAAAACGAGTGCAAGTCTTGAACTTGGGTTTAGTGGAGCACGACGGCCGATTGAGCAGGTCGGCCAATCATCAAAATTGTAAATTTTTCAAGATGGAATTTGATGAGAGTGGAGAAAGCCACGCGTCCACAGGATCCACTCATAGGCGGTCGACGTGGCTCTTGACGGAGGTAAGTATCCAAATTCCCTACAAATATTACAGTGATGCCATTGTAAACAATTTGTTAAAAGTATCTTGCACCCAATCCACTCCTGCTGCAAACAATTAATTATTATTCATCATCACAACCAGATAAACTTCAAAGTTGAGAGCTTCTTATCACTGTAATACCCGGCTAGACTTTGATATCGGAATTCCTATCGTCCGGTGGAATCTCGGATGTCGGAGACCTCTAGAAGGGTAAAACCATGTTTTCATGAAATGTTTTAATGTTTTGATGATTTTAAGTAAAGAGGATGTAATACCCGGCTCGAGTCCGGCCTCGGAATTCCTGTCGTCTGGTGGAATCTCGGGTGTCGAAACCCTCGAGAAGGGTAAGACATATGTTTTCATGTGTGTTTTAAGAGTTTTGAATGGTTTAAAGTGTTAAAGGAAATGAGTTTTGAAAGAAAAGCAATAAGGGAGAAATGCAAAGGTTCGGCCGCCGAAGGTCACTTTCGGCCGCCGAACATTGCATGGTTTCAGATTCACGTTCGGCTGCCGAAGGTGGTCTGGCCAGCCACCTATAAAAGGGCCAAAGGTCGGTGGAAGGAGGATATTTCTCCTCCACTTGCAGCCAAAGGTGAGCCAAAACCTTCTCACGTTGACTTTGATGATTTTCATGTTTTTCACCAAATCCTTCAAAGTTTTTAAGCGTTTTGTTGTTGTTTTGAAGATTTGAGCAAAATAACCAAGTTTTGAAGCTTGGAGCTTTGAGAGAGGATTTCTCCATATCTCCACGTTAGGATCCTTCATCCTCAAGTTCCTGAAGAGGTAAGTGAAGATCCTGAGCTTCTTTGATGCTTTTGGAAGGTTTTATGAAGGTTGTGTGGGTAGTATGCATGTTTAGGTTTAGGTGAGGTTTTTGGTGATCTTTGGTGTTCAAGCATGTTTGAGTGTTATGTGCTATGTTTGTTTGGGGTTTTAGGATAGTTTTAGACCTCTTTGTGCATATATATGTGTATATTCTAGTTGGGAGTAGTTGATATGCATGTTGAGCGGAGTTTGGGAAAAGGTTGCATGAAACAGAGCAGGGTTCTGCCCAGCGGGCAAAACCAGGTTCGGCCGCCGAAGGAAGGTTCGGCCGCCGAACCCCTTATGGAGGCAGTTTCGGCTGCCAAAGCTTGCCCCCGAAACTTGGGACTTTCGTCTCTGGAGGCAAGGTTCGGCCGCCGAAAGTGCCGCCGAAGGTTGAGTTTCGTCTCTGGACGAGACTTTCGGCTGCTGAAGGTGCCGCCGAACATGCATGAGTTTCGTCTCTGGAGAGGGGTTTCGGCCGCCGAACCTGCCGCCGAACGTACCCTGTCCAGCTTCCTTTTGCATGTTTTATGTGCTTGTTTAAGGATCATTTAGAGGGTTTTTGGGGAGTTTCTGAGAGCTGTTCTTGAGTTAGTTTGGTCCCGCAGTTGAGTCTACCTGTGTAGGTACGGACCAAAGGAACCCCAGAAAGCAGCAGTGAGCACTGTTTCAGAACGTGCAGAGTTAGTACAGAGTCAGCCAATGGTGAGTGGAACTTCTCTTTTCAGAACTAAACTATGTTGAGCATATGTCATGCATCATAATGAGTCTAGTAGGATGATTGCATTAGTTTCACGAATATGATGCATTGCATAATACGATGCGTATGAGGCTGTGGATAGACCAAGGCGACTCCAATAGCCCAAACTCTGTTATAAGACCTGGCCGGGCCAGGCAGCCATCTGTAGGTAAGACCTGATTAGATCAGGCAGCAAAGATAGTAAGACCTGGCTGGGCCAGGCAGGCAGAGTGTAAGACCTGGCCGGGCCAGGCAGACGGAGGTTGTAAGACCTGGCTAGGTCAGGCATCCTTGAGTGGGATTGTTGGTGGTCATGTCTGATCCCTGAGATGATGTGATGTAGTGCATTCCATGAGATCATGTGTTTAACTCATGTTTTATAGTTCTGCTCATTGGGCTTGTATAGCTCATTCCTCTCCCCTATCCCCTAGGTTTGCAGGTTCAGAGTCCAGAGGGAGTCCAGCAGGGTTTGTAAGAAGATAAATTATGTAATAGCTAGTATGGACATGTAATTGTAAAGAGATAGTGTACAGTGTATAGACTTGTGCTTGACTTAGAGAGTTGAAATTCCTTGTTGTATATACATGGTCAGTTTATGTATGTTTCCTTTATTGATGATGTCTATGAGAAAACCAGGCTTAACATTATGAGTTGATAGAGCAGACATAGTGCATGCACAGGTTAAGCCCTGGAGAAAAGACAAGTTTTAATGGTTTGATAGAAAATGTATGATCATGTATGGGATTTCACAGGTACACAGACAGGATAGCAGGCTTACTACGGGTCCCGGCGACCTTAAGTCGATCTGGATCCTAGTGCCGGTAGCAGTTCGGTTTTCGGGCTGTTACAGATTGGTATCAGAGCTCTATGTTCACATGATCGGACCTATAGAGAGAGAGTTGGGCTCATAGAGGTTTAGTTGGTCAAGCACAATAGGAAAACATGTCCACTAGGATAGGATGTTAGTCTTGTCTATCTGCTGATGATGATACATGTGTTGTTTTCCTCTATGTGTTGCTTATGTGCTCTGTTATGTGTTGTTTTCCTCTATGTGTTGCTTATGTGCTCTGTTATGTGTTGTTTTCCAGAGAGAGTTAAGATGCGAGGAACTCGTCGATCCGCGAGATTGACTGGAGTCCCACCTGAAAGTGAGGGTACAGCTGCTCGTCCTCCTGCTTTGCCAAGGGCAAGGACTCACAGGTCAAGCAAGGAGGGAACGTCAAGAGAACCGAGAAGGTCTTCTGACGAGAGCAGAAGAGGAATAGGCCGAGGGGGAAGATCAGAAGAAGAGAGAGTGGCGATGGAGGAGGCTCAGAGTAGAGATGTAAGCATGGGTGTAGGAAGGTCAGAAGAAGGTATGGGGGAGTCCCAGGGAGGCGTACAGGCCTCGGGGTTTGGCTATCCACCCTTTCCACAGGGCCCAGGGGATCCGATGGGAGGCACGTCGGATTTCTCCAGCTTTGCCCCATATCCACCCTACATGCCATATATGCCCTATCCTTCCTTCTATCCACCATATCACATGTATCCACCCCCACCTTTTCATCCAAGTCCAGTACAGCCTGAAGCCAGAGAAACAGTACCTCCACCACCACCACCTGAACTAGCAGCCCCTGTTGTTGAGGCACAACCCAGTTCTTCAGGGGGAACTAAGGTGAAGATGACGAAGTACTTAAAGTTGGATGCTCCTAAATTTAATACGGGAGATGATCCCTTTGAGTATCTCAGTGCAGTCAGAATGATAACAAGTGAGTTGGGAGCAGATGAGAGCAGGGCCATTGAGATGGCAGGGTTCACGTTGAAATGCAAGAAAGCCAGAGAATGGTTCAAGAACTATGTGGACCCCAGAATAGATAGTATGACATGGGAAGAGTTCGCCAACGAATTTGCTGGGTGGGCTTTCCCTGACAGTTCCAGAGAGCTAAAGGTTGTGGAGTTTGAACAGTTGAGACAGACGGAGGAGATGAGCGTTGATGAGTATACAGATAAGTTCCTGGAATTGTTACCATACGTGGGTCAGGCGTATGATACGGATCAGAAGAAGGCAAAGAGATATGCCACAAGGCTTCATCCCAGGTATTTCTCTTTGATTCTTCACGCGGAGAAGGAGAGTTTCCACTCCATTGTGGATGCTGCTAGAAAGATGGAGGCCAGTGCCATAAGTCAGGGAGTAGTCAAGCAATTAAAGGCACAGTCTTCTGGTGCTAAACCAGGTTCCTCCTCACAGAGTATGGCAAGTGCGAGCAAAAAGAGATGGGAGAAATTCAGAGGAAAGAGAGGCAAGTTCTGGAACAGGATTAAGACGGGTCTGGGAATGAGTAGCGGCTCCAGCTCTGGCACAGATCTTCCAGTTTGTAATAGGTGTGGGAGACCGCACAGAGGAGCTTGTTTGTTGGGATCTTCAGCCTGCTATAGATGTGGGCAGGAGGGACATTATGCACGGGAATGTCCTCAGGCGACTTTGGTTGCACCATCCCAGCAAATGACCGTAGGTAGTGTCGTCCAGTCAGCAGCTTCAGCCCGTCCACCAAGCAGTGGTAGAGGTAGAGGAAGAGGGGCAGCCTCTTCATCAGGGATGGGTTCCCGAGGTGCAGGTCCGTCAGCTCCAGCACGGATTTTCACCATGACGCAGCAGGAGGCAGACACTTCGAACACAGTGGTGTCAGGTACTCTCATCATTGGGTGTTCAGAGGTGTATGCTTTAATGGACCCCGGTGCTTCTCACTCTTTTATTTCTTCTAGAGCCGCAGAGAGATTGGGGTTGATTGTATCTGAGTTAGAGTGTCCTCTCTGGGTCAGTGGATCGAGATGTGACCCATCATTGGCAGAGTCAGTCTGTCAGTTCAGTCCAGTGTTTATAGAGGATAGATGCCTTCCAGCTGACCTTGTGGTTCTAGAGTTGACAGATTTTGATGTCATTCTAGGGATGGATTGGTTATCTACCTATAGTGCTACCTTGCACTGCAGGGACAAGGTAGTGAGTCTCAGAGACCAGGATGGGTCAGAGTGTGTCTTCAGCGGAGACAAGAGAGGGACACCTAGGGGTTTGATATCAGCCCTCCAGGCTCGTAGGATGTTGAGGAAGGGGTGTCAAGGGTTCCTAGCTTATGTGAGAGAGTTAGACAGTCGGGTTAGGGAACCATCCTCAGTACCAGTTGTTAGAGAATTCCCAGATGTGTTTCCTGAAGAGCTTCCAGGACTACCACCTGATAGGGAAATAGAGTTCGAGATAGAGTTGATGCCCGGTGCTAGACCGATCTCTATTCCTCCCTACAGGATGGCGCCAACAGAGTTGAGAGAGTTGAAAGAACAGTTACAGGATTTGGTAGCAAAAGGTTTCATCCGCCCGAGTACCTCCCCTTGGGGTGCTCCAGTATTATTTGTCAGAAAGAAGGATGGACCTCTTAGACTTTGTGTCGACTACAGACAGTTGAACAAAGTCACTATCAAAAACAAGTATCCTTTACCCAGGATCGATGATCTATTCGACCAACTGTCAGGAGCAGGTTGCTTTTCTAAGATAGATCTGAGATCCGGATACCACCAGTTGAAGATCAGGGAAGGAGATGTATCCAAGACTGCTTTTCGAACCAGATATGGGCATTATGAGTTCCTAGTGATGCCGTTCGGGTTGACTAATGCCCCTGCAGCATTCATGGATCTCATGAACAGGGTTTTCAGGGAGTACTTGGATCGTTTTGTGATCGTCTTTATAGATGATATCTTGGTGTACTCCAGGAATGCCGAGGAGCATGCCCAGCATCTGAGGGTAGTTTTGCAAACCTTGAGAGAGCATGGCTTGTATGCCAAGTTCTCCAAGTGCGAGTTCTGGCTAAGGAGCATTGCCTTTTTGGATCATGTAGTTTCAGAAGAAGGAATCACAGTTGATCCCAAGAAGGTAGAGGCAGTAGCCAATTGGCCTACACCCACGACAGTGACAGAGATCAAGAGTTTTCTGGGATTGGCGGGCTACTATCGGAGGTTCGTTCAGGACTTTTCGAAGATAGCTGCTCCTATGACCAGACTGACCAGGAAGAATCAGAAGTTCGTGTGGTCAGAGGATTGTGATGAGAGTTTTGAAGAGTTGAAGAGACGGTTGACTTCAGCACCGGTATTAGCTCTGCCGATCAGTGAGGATGATTTCACAGTGTTCTGTGATGCATCCCGAGTGGGATTAGGTTGTGTGTTAATGCAGAATGACAAAGTGATAGCTTATGCTTCTAGACAGCTGAAGAAGCACGAGCTGAACTACCCGACACACGATCTTGAGATGGCAGCTGTTATCTTTGCACTTAAGATGTGGAGGCATTACCTCTATGGGGTAAAGTGTGAGATCTATACGGATCATAAGAGCCTGCAGCACATCTTGAGTCAGAGAGAGTTAAACTTGAGGCAGAGACGGTGGGTAGAATTGCTCAGTGATTACGATTGTAAGATCCAATATCATCTAGGTAAGGCTAATGTAGTAGCTGATGCCTTAAGCCGGAAGTCACTTGGCAGTTTATCCCACATTGCAGTGGAGAGAAGACCGGTGGTGAAGGACTTTTACAGACTCATGGATGAAGGGCTACAGTTGCAGTTATCTGGTTCAGGTGCTTTGATTGCACAGATGAGAGTTACACCAGTGTTTCTAGAGCAAGTGGCTCTGAAACAGCACAAAGATCCTGAGTTAGTGAAGATTGCCAGGACTGTTCAGTCTGGCAACAGTGCAGAGTTCAGATTTGACAGGGAGGGGATTCTTCGTCATGGCAAGAGATTATGTGTACCAGATGATAGCAGTTTGAAGGAAGACATTATGAGGGAAGCTCATAATGCGAGGTATAGCGTTCACCCTGGAGCCACTAAGATGTATCAAGACCTGAAAAGAGTGTATTGGTGGCCAGCGATGAAGAGGGAAGTGGCATAGTTTGTGTCAGCCTGCGAAACATGTCAAAGGGTGAAGCTAGAACACCAGAAGCCGGCTGGAATGCTTAACCCACTGCCGATTCCAGAGTGGAAATGGGAGAACATAGCTATGGATTTTATAGTGGGGTTACCGGCGACGTCCAACAGGCTAGACTCCATATGGGTGATTGTGGACAGACTGACGAAAGCTGCTCACTTCATTCCAGTTAGGAGCAACTATTCTGTGGACAAGTTAGCGCAGGTCTATGTAGAAGAGATAGTCAAGCTGCATGGAGTTCCAGTGTCGATAGTCTCAGATAGAGGACCGCAGTTCACCTCCAGGTTTTGGCGGAGTCTGCAAGCTGCTATGGGTACAAGATTGGATTTCAGCACTGCTTTCCATCCACAGACAGACGGTCAGTCAAAAAGAACCATCCAGACCATAGAAGATATGCTGAGAATGTGTGTGTTAGACTTTGGCGGTTCTTGGAGGCAGCATCTACCTCTGGTGGAGTTTGCCTACAACAACAACCATCATGCTAGCATAGGGATGGCTCCTTATGAAGCTCTGTATGGGAGGAAGTGCCGAACACCTGTTTGCTGGGAAGAGGTAGGAGAGAAGGCTCTTGCAGGGCCAGAGTTAGTTGAGATTACCAGCAAGTTAGTGCCTGTGATCAGAGAGAGGATCAGAACAGCTGTAAGCAGGCAGAAAAGCTATGCAGACATCCGTAGAAAGCAGATAGAGTTCCAGGAGGGGGATATGGTATTGCTAAAGGTGTCTTCAATGAAGGGAGTGGTTCGCTTTGGAAAGAAGGGTAAATTGGCTCCACGGTACATAGGTCCTTTTGAAATCTTGCAGAAGATCGGGCCTGTGTCGTATAAGCTGGATTTACCTGCATCAATGGAACGAGTTCACCCGGTATTTCATGTTTCTATGTTGAGAAAGTTTGTGTCAGATCCAGAGAAGGTTCTTAGTGAGCCTGAGGTGGAAATCTTAAGCGATCTCACCTATGTCGAGCAGCCAGTGCGGATCATTGACACCCAGATTCGAAAGCTGAGAAACAAGGAGATACCAATGGTGAAAGTCCTGTGGAACCACCATAACCTAGAGGAGTGCACGTGGGAGACACGGGAGTCGATGCTCCAGCAATATCCACATCTATTTTAAGGTTAGGCGTTCCCCATTGCTATGTGTATATGTGTTTATGTGTTTTGTTGTTTGAGGAACATTCGGGGACGAATGTTCTTAAGGGGGGAAGAATGTAATACCCGGCTCGAGTCTGGCCTCGGAATTTCTGTCGTCTGGTGGAATCTCGGGTGTCGAAACCCTCGAGAAGGGTAAGACATATGTTTTCATGTGTGTTTTAAGAGTTTTGAATGGTTTAAAGTGTTAAAGGAAATGAGTTTTGAAAGAAAAGCAATAAGGGAGAAATGCAAAGGTTCGGCCGCCGAAGGTCACTTTCGGCCGCCGAACATTGCATGGTTTCGGATTCACGTTCGGCTGCCGAAGGTGGTCTGGCCAGCCACCTATAAAAGGGCCAAAGGTCGGTGGAAGGAGGATATTTCTCCTCCACTTGCAGCCAAAGGTGAGCCAAAACCTTCTCACGTTGACTTTGATGATTTTCATGTTTTTCACCAAATTCTTCAAAGTTTTTAAGCGTTTTGTTTTTGTTTTGAAGATTTGAGCAAAATAACCAAGTTTTGAAGCTTGGAGCTTTGAGAAAGGATTTCTCCATATCTCCACGTTAGGATCCTTCATCCTCAAGTTCCTGAAGAGGTAAGTGAAGATCCTGAGCTTCTTTGATGCTTTTGGAAGGTTTTATGAAGGTTGTGTGGGTAGTATGCATGTTTAGGTTTAGGTGAGGTTTTTGGTGATCTTTGGTGTTCAAGCATGTTTGAGTGTTATGTGCTATGTTTTTTTGGGGTTTTAGGATAGTTTTAGACCTCTTTGTGCATATATATGTGTATATTCTAGTTGGGAGTAGTTGATATGCATGTTGAGCGGAGTTGGGGAAAAGGTTGCATGAAACAGAGCAGGGTTCTGCCCAGCGGGCAAAACCAGGTTCGGCCGCCGAAGGAAGGTTCGGCCGCCGAACCCCTTGTGGAGGCAGTTTCGGCTGCCAAAGCTTGCCCCCGAAACTTGGGACTTTCGTCTCTGGAGGCAAGGTTCGACCGCCGAAAGTGCCGCCGAAGGTTGAGTTTCGTCTCTGGACGAGACTTTCGGCCGCCGAAGGTGCCGCCGAACATGCATGAGTTTCATCTCTGGAGAGGGGTTTCGGCCGCCGAACCTGCCGCCGAACGTACCCTATCCAGCTTCCTTTTGCATGTTTTATGTGCTTGTTTGAGGATCGTTTAGAGGGTTTTTGGGGAGTTTCTGAGAGCTGTTCTTGAGTTAGTTTGGTCCCGCAGTTGAGTCTACCTGTGTAGGTACGGACCAGAGGAACCCCAGAGAGCAGCAGTGAGCACTGTTTCAGAACCTGCAGAGTTAGTACAGAGTCAGCCAGAGGTGAGTGGAACTTCTCTTTTCAGAACTAAACTATGTTGAGCATATGTCATGCATCATAATGAGTCTAGTAGGATGATTGCATTAGTTTCACGAATATGATGCATTGTATAATACGATGCGTATGAGGCTGTGGATAGACCAAGGCGACTCCAATAGCCCAAACTCTGTTATAAGACCTGGTCGGGCCAGGCAGCCATCTGTGATTAGATCAGGCAGCAGAGATAGTAAGACCTGGCCGGGCCAGGCAGGCAGAGTGTAAGACCTGGCCGGGCCAGGCAGACGGAGGTTGTAAGACCTGGCTAGGTCAGGCATCCTTGAGTGGGATTGTTGGTGGTCATGTCTGATCCCTGAGATGATGTGATGTAGTGCATTCCATGAGATCATGTGTTTAACTCATGTTTTATAGTTCTGCTCATTGGGCTTGTATAGCTCATTCCTCTCCCCTATCCCCCAGGTTTGCAGGTTCAGAGTCCAGAGGGAGTCCAGCAGGGTTTGCAAGAAGATAAATTATGTAATAGCTAGTATGGACATGTAATTGTAAAGAGATAGTGTACAGTGTATAGACTTGTGCTTGACTTAGAGAGTTGAAATCCCTTGTTGTATATACATGGTCAGTTTATGTATGTTTCCTTTATTGATGATGTCTATGAGAAAACCAGGCTTAACATTATGAGTTGATAGAGCAGACATAGTGCATGCACAGGTTAAGCCCTGGAGAAAAGACAAGTTTTAATGGTTTGATAGAAAATGTATGATCATGTATGGGATTTCACAGGTACACAGACAGGATAGCAGGCTTACTACGTGTAATACCCGGCTAGATTCCGGCATCGGAATCTCTACCTTCCGGCGGAATCTCCGTTGGAATCTAGAGTTCTGAATATGCCAGAGGTTTCTAGAGGGGTAAAATGTGTTTTCTAAAAGGTTTTTACTGATTTCAAATGATTTTAAGGGTTTTAAATGAAAATGAATTGAGTTTTGAAGAGAAAAAGGCCAAGGAGGAAGAACCCAGGTTCGGCCGCCGAAGGTGATGTTCGGCCGCCGAACATGAGATGGTTTCGGATGGACTTTTGGCTTCCGAAAGTTGAGTTGGGCAGAAACCAGGTTCGGCTGCCGAACCTCAAGTTCGGCCGCCGAACATGGGGGACTTTAGGGTGCTGGTTTGGCCGCCGAATGTGGCTCAGCCGGTCGCCTATAAAAGGCCTTAGACCGAAAATGGGCGAGTTTTCTCCCCATTCTCGTGCTCAGGTGAGTTCATGTCCTCCCTTGGTCGATTTCACGTTTTCCTTCATCTTCTATGGTTTTTATGAGTTTCATTCTTGGTTTTGAAGAGTTTTAAGCTTGGATCAAGGATTTGGAGCTTGGAGACCCCGGAGCTAGTTTCCTCCACATCTCCAAGGTTCGGGTCACACCAACCCTCGATCTCCAAGAGGTTAGTGTAGATCCTTGCTTTTCCTTATGTTTAATGAAGTTTTAAGTAAGTTTTATAGAGTTTTGATGGTTGAGTATGGGTAGAAATGCATGTTTAAGGTTTATGTGGGTTTTATACCCAATGTATGTTATGTGATGTTTGTGTTGAGGAGTTTATGTTAGTTTATGCTCCTTTATGCTTATGGGAGTGAGTATGCATGTTTGGGAGAGAGTATGTGAGGATTTGGGTATATTTGAGTTTGGTTTTTGGCTTGACAGAATCGGACCTGTCGTCCAGAGGGGACCAGGTTCGGCCGCCGAAAGGAGTTTCGGCCGCCGAACCTGCATGGGAGGCAGTCTTTAGGCTGCCGAACGTGCCCCCGAAGGAGGGACTTTCGTTTCTGTCCTGGGGTTTCGGCCGCCGAACCTACCGCCGAACTTACCCGAGTTTCGTCTCTGGAAAGGACTTTCGGCCGCCGAAGGTGCCGCCGAAAGTGCCCTGTCCAGCCGTTTCTTGGGTGTTTCCTATGCATGTTTTAGTGTTGTTTAGAGGGGTTTTTGGGGGTATGTTTATGAGTTGTTTAAAGTATGTTTGGCACCTCATTCGAGTCCACCTGTGTAGGATCGGACCCGAGGGACCGAGGAGGCCAGTAGTGCTAGCTGTTGCCGAGTCAGTCAGCGTCGGCCAGAGGTGAGTAGAACTAAACCTAATCTTTATTTTAAGAAATCAAATGCCTAAAGCATATGCATGCATCATGTTTATATGTGATAGGATGATTGCATTAGTTTCACGAAGGTGACGCATTGCATAATTTGCTGTGTATATGATGAGATGGGTGGACCAAGGCGACCTCAATAGCCCGCAAGTCTGTCAATGAGTCTTTGTCAGTCGGGCAAGTACATGTAGGAAAGCCCTATGAGAGCTCCTTCGGGGCCAAGTTTTGACAGAGGGAATGTTGGGGTCATGTCTAACCCTGAGGGGAAGGACGTTTCGTGAACCCTCTAAAATCACCCGCAAGAGGAAGAGATTGCTAGCGTGAACTCAAGCGGGAGTGATATGTTTGTTGTGCAATTGTTGTGATGTGTTGCACTTCATGAAAGCATGAAAAAGGAAAAGAAGGAATAAAATGAAATGAAAGAAAATATAAATAATATAGAGAAATAATAATAATAATAGTAAAATGAACTGTTTTCTCTGTTTCTACTCACTGGGCTCTTGTAGCTCACCCCATTCCCTTAACCCCAGTTTTGCAGGGCCAGAGTAAGTAAGCCAGAGTAAGTCAGATAGAGCTATGGGAAAGAAGAGGTTCAAGCATGGGTTGCCATGTTTGGTTGTAATAGCTTAGCTATGTTTTGTTTATGTTTGAGTAAGGCTTGATGTGTATGTTTATGATTATAGAGGATGTTATGTAAGGAAGTTGTTAAAGAGATGATATGTTATGTAATGCTATGTATGTTTTGTATGCTTGTTTAGCTTAGTTATGGACATGATAGATGGACTTGATGTATGGTCCTCATGTATATAAAGAATATGATGAATGGAAAGAGTAATGAGTATGTTATAAGATATAGAGCCAAGCTAAGAAAAGTATGTGAGATGTATGGTATAGAGTTGTGCTTTGCCTAGTGTTGGTAAATCCCTTGGTTTTGCATGATCAATATGAAAGTTAAAGAAATGTTTTAAGAATGTTTTCAAGTTATATGAAATGTTTTAAAGGTCTGAGGTATGTATGGCCGTGAGGGAAGAAAGGGTCTCAATCCCTTGACTCGAAGCGGATATGTTTTTTATAGCCAGCTTGATGACTCATCTAGTATGAAGTTCTATGTTTCTATACATAGGTCAAGCTGAAATGAAGAAGAAGTTTAAAGGCTTTCTGAAAAAGCTTAAGTTTTTATGAAAATGCTGATCATGTATGGGATTATACCTAGAGTTCAGGATGTCTAGAGGCTTACTACGGGTCCCGGCGGCCTTAAGCCGATCTGGATCCTAGTGCCGAGCAGTTTGGGGCCGTTACAAGAGGTGTACCGGTTTCCGGGCTGTTACACTACGGGTCCCGGCGACCTTAAGTCGATCTGGATCCTAGTGCCGGTAGCAGTTCGGTTTCCGGGCTGTTACAGAGGAAATGAGTTTTTAAATAAAAACACCCTTGGAGGAAACTCAGGTTCGGCCGCCGAAACTCAAAGTTCGGCCGCCGAACATGCATGCATTTCGGGTGAGCCTTAGGCCCCTGAAGGCATGAGTGAGGGGAGCCCAGGTTCGGCCGCCGAACCTCAAGTTCGGCCGCCGAACCTCAAGTTCGGCCGCCGAACATGGCATGCATGCGGAGGCACATTCGGCCCCCGAACGTGGCCTGGACAGCCACTATAAAAGGGTCCCTTAGCCGAAAACGAGCGAGCTTTTTCCCCATTTTCGGCCAAGGTGAGCTCTCCGTCGTCCCTCACCGATCTTTGATGTTTTTCCTCTAGATCTTTCAAGTTTTTCATTTGTTTTAACTTTGTTTTGAAGATTTGAGCTTTTGAGCAAAGTTTTGGAGCTTGGAGGTTCAAGAACCCAATCTCTCCCACCTCCGAGTTTTAGGTCGTCTCTCTCTCGATCTTCAAGAGGTAAGAGCCGATCTTAAGCTCATTGTATGTTTTAAGTAAGTTTTATGAAGTTCATGGGGTAGAAAATGCATGAGTAAGCTTATGTTGAGTTTATGAGTTTTTGATGAGTTTTTGAGCAATGTGGCTTGTAATGTGCGTTTGATGTGTTGTAGTTGGGGTTTAAGGTAGTTTGAGACCCCTAGGAGCTTGTATGCATGTTTTGGTTGAGCTAAATGCATGATGGTTTGAGTTTGGAGGCATTTGTGCATGTTTGAACCAAGTTTCTGCCCTTTGGGAGAAACCAGGTTCGGCAGCCGAAGAGACTTTCGGCCGCCGAACCCTCTTGTGGAGGCAGCCTTCGGCTGCCGAAGCTTGCCCCCGAAAGGAGACTTTCGTCTCTGTCTGGGAGTTTCGGCCGCCGAAAGTGCCGCCGAACATGCATGAGTTTCGTCTCTGTCTGGGAGTTTCGACCGCCGAAGGTGCCGCCGAACCTGCCTGACTTTCGGCTCTGGAGGGACTTTCGGCCGCCGAACCTGCTGCCGAAAGTGCCCTGTCCAGGCCTCCTTTGCATGTTCTTCTATGGTTATTCCATGATGTTTTAGGGGGTTTTTGGGGGATGTTTTTAGAGTTATGTTCTAGTTGTTTGGTCCCTCATTTGAGTCCACCTGTGTAGGTTCGGACCCGAGGAACCGAGGACCCCCGTAGTGAGTCAGTTGCTTCAGTCAGTGTCAGAGCTAGCCAGAGGTGAGTGGGATAACTCTTATGCTCTTAAGTAAATAAATCAGTTTTGAGCATGTTCATGCATCACGGATGCCATGTGATATTTTAGGTTGTTTGCATTAGAAATCACAAATATGTTGCATTGCATAATATGTTGTTGATGTGGATGAATGTTGAATGATCCATTAGCCCTCATATGTTATGACATGATGATATGGTATGGAAGTCCAGGTGTGGCCTGCACTACCCCCCTGGCACTATGTAAGAGAAAGACCGGACGTGGCCTGCACTACGCCCCCGGCACCATGGATTATGTATGTTATGTTATGTATAAGAGAAAGACCAGGTGTGGCCTGCACTACGCCCCTGGCATGATTGGAATATGTAGAGGGCTAAATGGTGACAAGTTCATCCTTGATATGATTAATTGTGATGTGATGCATTCCATGATAGCATGTGTTTTAAATGCTTTATGATTCTGCTCACTGGGCTCTAGTAGCTCACCCCTCTCCCAATTTCCCCAGGTTTGCAGGTACGGGTTAGACAGAGAAGTCAAGAAGAGTAATGAAGTCTTATGCATGTAATAGTTAGAATGTGGACATGACAGATTGTATAATGATGTATGGATATGTAATGTAACGATATTAAGGTTAGAAGTGTGCTTGACCATAGTATATTGTAATCCCTTTTTGATACATGATCTTAATGTTTATTGATGACTATGTTTAGCCAACTCAACACTTGTTATGCCACCCTTTGGGGGCATTGATGAGATCCCACAGAGGGGTCAAGTTTATGATTATGGCTATGTTCAGTGCATGCACAGGTTGAGTTTGGTGTATGAAAGAAAAGTTTTAAATTTTTATGTATGATTGTTGATCATGTATGGGATTAAACAGGTTTACAGGTTACATGTCAGGCTTGCTACGGGTCCCGGCGGCCTTAAGCTAATCTGGATCCTAGCGCCGGTAGCGGTCCGATTGTCGGGTCGTTACAATCACTACTTTCACTTTACTTATCATTCTACAGTTATTATTGACTGTAAAATTATAAAGTTTATATAATACTTAAAATTAAATTTACAAAATTTTATGTGTTCAAGCATATTGTTTTATAAATTAAAAATTAAAAATCAGAATATTTAAAAGGAATTTACACATGCAAAATATTATTTATTGAATCTCTAAATTGTATGAGCTAATATTGTTAATTAGAGCTAATATTTAGATTCATTCGAAATATGAAACTAAGTGACATGTGCGACATATTATTGATGAATATTATTAAATTAACAACGAGCATCCTCGTTATATACGCTCTGTGCAAGCTTTTATTTTGCAGAAAAATCCTGAATCTCGCTCAAAGACCTCAAACAAGCACAAGATCGGGATCCCCAAGATCTCCCGGAGCAAAAACGGCCGGAGAAGATCTCAAAGATCTCCCGGAGCAAAAAACGGCCTGCGAAGATCTCAAAGATCTCCCGGAGCAAAAACGGCCGGCGAAGATCTCAAAGATCTCCCGGAGCAAAAAACGGCCGGCGAAAGATCTCAAAGATCTCCCCGAGCAAAAAATAGCCGGCAAGATCCCCAAGATCTCCCGGAGCAACAAAGACCGGGATCCCCAAAGATCTTTTGGTGTCACATGCTCACAGCAAACAGCGGTATACAATGACAACACGCAAAAATAACTCATAAGAACATAGTTCCGACCTCACATAAAAGATTGGGGCACGGGACCATAAATGAAAAGCTAAACTCTGACCTCCCAAAGGTGCTCGAGTCATAAGGTAAAGAGACTTTGATCTCGCACAACAGCCAAAAGCGCCAAAGTGCCATGCTAACCTCAAGAGGGTGCTGGAATAGAAATAAAAGAATTTGAATCCAACCTCTCAAAAGAGCTCGGATTACAGGCTAATAAGACCCCGATCTCGCAAAGTAACCAGCATATAACGAAATTAAACTAAGTCGCCCCAACGCCTGTATCGTGTAACAATGCGACCTGCTAAAGGCCGATGCAACGCTCACGGCGCCAAAGCGCCAAAGCACCATGCCGATCTCAAGAAAATGAGTCCGGTACTGGTAAATCCAATAGGCAGACCGAATTAAGGCGAGGCGAATCCTAATCAAAATGCATACCAAAATACAGAACCAAACAAAGAATCAGGGACAATCATAAGAGGCACCGACCTTAAAAATTGACCGCTAGCACTAAACCAGCTCAACTAGCCTAGAGAGAGGTCTAAGCAGCAAAGAGCCCGCAAAACGCTTGAGGGTAGACAACCCAGAGAACACTCGGGGGCAAAAAACCCAACTAACCGATACATACACGAGAGTCAAATGCTCAGATAACGAATCAAGGAGATAGGAGCAACGTAAAAAGCCAAATAAACCATTCTGAACGACCGAATGGGGCAGTAGAAAGCCCTGACTCATTAGGATACAAAAGAATCGAGCTCCCTCTATGAAAAGGCCCACAAATGCAGGAACGTATAAAAGGATAAACGAAGGCAAAGGACCGTGCTCACAACTTGGATTAATTTGCAATAAACAAACATTTAGCAAGAATAACCCAGGAAGAGGAAAACGACAAAAGAACGAGCTCTCCATCCCAGTGGAGCACACAGTTCAAACCTCACTGACTGCCAAAAGGTTATCTCAAGAGAGACAAGGCGTCTGAGCTCGTAACAAGAACAAGATTTAAAATCATCTAAAGTGGGGCACTCATACAAATAAGACATTTCTCTAGGTATTATGTATCCGAGCTCGCAACAATGACGAGATCGTGAGTCAAAAACAGAAATGCCCTCATGGGAATAAGAAAAACTCGCAAGTCAGAAGCTTAACCAGACTCCGAGCTCTTAGCCCGGGTCAGTTCGACTAGCAAAGTCCCAGTAGAGCCAGCCTGGTCCATCAAGTAAGTAAAATTGACAAAGCCAGAAGACAGTCTAAGTAGAAAATAATGATTATGCACAGGCCGAGGTGAAATATCATTCATCATCAAGAACACATCTCCAGATCGCCATACATTTAAACACCAAAGTAAAGAGATAAAGAAATAAGGCAAGTAAAGGATGTTTTGACAAGAGCTGTTCTCGAGCTGCACGGTCATTAATGGAGCCTAAGTATTTACCCCCTCACCAGTCATGGAATAACTGCTGAGGAGGTAAAGGGGCAATTGATAACCTCCAGATCTTTCCTAGCCCAGGAATAAGGTCGGATCCAAAAGAAGGCCACAGGTCCAAAGCCCATCAGATCATATGCTCGAAAGACGACTCGACTTCACGAGCCTGGGCCAGCGACCCAGGGCAATCCGGATCAGATACGAGCATAAGCCCAATAGGGGAGTAGGCCCAATCACTCACCAACCCTGTTCGCATGCGTGCCAGGGTGAATTAAATGGCCGCCTGCGTGGAGAAGGGCCTGACACGTCCGTACGTACAGACCTGAAGGACACAGACATGTAGCACTATAGATGTGGGGGGGGGGGGCAAGAAAAAAGGCAAGCTCTCTTCTTTTCTCTCTTCTTCTTCTTCTTCTGAGGGCCTCCATATTTTCTCTGAAACTCGGGCCTATCCATGAAATATTATATCATAAACCTGACTTGGGCGTCGGAGGGTCTCCACCGGGGGCATCCTCGGTAGACCCCTGACCATTTTTCCCTATTTTGTAGGTCCCTTCGTTAAATAGAATATTGAGAGACCCATTTGATGGACCCATATGATGGACCAAGAAGAAAACTAGATCTATTATGGAGAAAAAGATTTATCAGAAAATATTTATAAAAAATATTCTATAAAAACAAATTATTTAGCAAAAATATTAAGACTTGAGGAGGAACTATTTCACAATTATTTTACGTACAACAAATGAGTATTGAGGCTAATGAATCACCAAATTCTACACTTCAAACTAATGTTGTAAAATTATATTTTGAGTAAGAAGTTTTTATCTGACTAAACAATAAACACCGTATGGTTTCATGGTCTGCCATGTGGACGATGGATTCTCTTTCCATCTTATCGTTAATGATAATAAACTTTTTTGCTTATTAAAAAAAAATATTTTTTATGCTCTCTCATGATCAAAAAATTACCAATTATTAAAACAATTTAATTGGAAAATAAAAAGTTTATTTTTAAATTATTTTTTGTGTTAGGTTATTTTCTTGTAAATATCGGGCTAACTCCTGTTTGTATTGAGTGACTTTCTGTGTTCGTGTAAAATAAAAGAGTGTCGTTCGTGGAATACGAGGATATTTACGTACTTTTTTTTTGTGAAACATACTGCAAATTTAAGGAATCTTAGACTATAGTTCGTGAAAAATACGTGATTATGTATGGGCGATGTACGGTGGATTCTCTTTCCATCTTATCGTTAACAATAATAAACTCTTTTTGCTTATTAAAAAAAAATATTTTTTATGCTCTCTCTTTATCAAAAAATTACCAATTATTAAAACAATTTAATTGGAAAATAAAAAGTTTATTTTTAATTTATTTTTTGTGTTAGGTTATTTTCTTGTAAATGTCGGGCTAGCTCCTCTTTGTATTGAGTGACTTTCTATGTTCGTGTAAAACAAAAGAGTGTCATTCGTGGAATACGAAGATATTTACGTACTTTTTTTGTGAAACATACTGCAAATTTAAGGAATCTTAAACTATAGTTCGTGAAAAATACGTGATTATTTATGGACGATGTGATATAAGTGAATTTTGGTGTTTTGTTTAATTATTCTGATCTTAAAAAATTTATAATTTTTCAAACATTAGTATTAGAGTTTGATTCCTTATATACCATAAGTTTCGAATTTTTTATTTTTAAAAAAATTGCAGATGCTTGTTGATTTTTTTTATCCAAATATGTTTTATCCAAATATGTTTTAGGTAAATATATTTAGTAGTTTATATTTTGCTCTATATTTTAGAATAAAATATAAAATTTATATTATTGAAAAATTTTTGAAATAAATTTTTTGACGATATATTATATAAATTTTTTCGATTTACATTTGCTGAGATATATATTATCAAAATTGAAATTTTTTGATAAATCTTTTGTTATTCCATAATGTTTATATAACATGTTAGTTTAATTACAGAAGAGGTTAGATGAATCTAAACTATAGAATTTATTAGTCTTTTATAAAATTAGACATTATATAAAGTCTTGAAATACTAAAATCTCATACCGAAAAAATTCAAAAAAAAAAAATGGAGCGCGTCACTGAGCCTATACGACGTGAACCACTGAGGCCGCGTGCAGACTCAGGCGCACAGCCTAAGCACTGGGTGCCTAGGCCGCACGTAAGTCCAAGCGCGCATCCAAACAAGCAGCAATGGGTTGCGGCAGGCCTAAGCGTGCGGCTAAGTGCGCGCAGGCCAAAACTGGGCTTGGCACCTAGACCGTCCAGGCATACTGGGCTGGGTCGCCCACGCGCGGGCTTGAACAACCCAGCCTAATTTTTATTTTTTTTAATTAAAAAAGGGATTTTTTATTTTTTAAAAAATAAATTCATGTCCAAAGATTATAAAAATAAAATTATTTTGAATAATGGCATTTATAAAAAATAATTAAAATTAGGTATTTTTTATATAATTATTTTTAATAATTTTTAAATTATTATTAAATTTTTTCTTAGAAAAATGTCCAAAGTTTTTTTTTTTCATTGTTGGTGCTTTATTTTGGACCGTTATTTATTTATTTATTTTTATATGTGTATAAAAATATAATATAATTTTGAATGGGATGCAAGTAATTCATGAGCTCGTATGAGTATTTCTATTGAATAAAGAATTTAGGTAGATTAGATGATTAGATAGCTGATAATCTTTGAGATGAATCCTATAGACACTCCAAATGAGATAAATCATCTAGTGTAATTTATCATCAACATGAATAATAAAATTCTTTTTTGAAAATATTTTTTTTGCAAGACATAAGAAAGATATATTTTTCTTTAAGAATCGTGTTGTCTAATTCCAATCTAAATAGAATTTTAGATTCCATTTGAGAGAATGTCAACGAGTCCTACTATTTCCTTGTATTGAAATTTATTAGTAAATGTTCTAAATAGGTTACAAATAAGACAACGTATCGTTTGATAGAATTATCAAAATTTAATAGTAGGTCTATAGTTAAGCGAAAACTTATCAGAGTTGACTGTAATCTGAATCGACTAGATGAGATTCTATTTTATACATGTGTCTCAAATCTATATTAGACATGAATAATTTCTTGTGGGAATTATTATTATCTATGTAGTTTGTTTATACTACTGTGGATAATTTTATAATTAACAATATTATATTTCATTGTTTTATGATTTTAAATAATATGTTATTTTATTTCATGAATTTCTAATTTTTCATTATTTTTAAATCATATATTGATATGTGTATATGAGTTGATATTTTTGGATATCAATCATCAAATTTTAAAATTCTTAAATTATAAGTAATTTAAGACATAAACCTTAACATAATTAATTATGATTAATTTTTATAATACAATAGGATTTTAGACGATAATTGGAAACATAGTGAACTTTCGACTTTAAAAACCTAAAGTAAAATAATATTAATATAATTTATTATTATTAAAATTAGTGTATGTATGACTTAAGATATTAACTCATATGCATGAATATCCCTATTTTAGGCTAAAAATAATATATGCTTCCAAATCTTTTTAGTTTATCTTAATAAGTGAGAGAAATTAAATGAGGATAACTATGAAATCTAAAGTAAGAAAATCCAGCATGTGCTCAAGGAACTAGAAGCTCTAGAATCTATTAATCTGTTATAGAAATACTATAATAGGGCAACACGGCCTAGTATAGGCCGAACTGTGAGACATATGATGTTTGGAAGAAGTGAATTCAATTACTCACATCACTTTAATTGTTGTCCCTTGAAGCAATCCAAGAGGGGGGTGAATTGGGTTTATAAAAAAATTAAGGCAAAAGAACAAATTAGAAGGCAATAGGGAAGAAGATAATCAACACAAGGATTTATAGAGGTTCAGCTATCTCAAGCCTACGTCCTCTCCTCAAGGCCCACATTGAGAGTTCAACTCCACTATCAAATCTTATTTGGGTGAAGATTAAAACCCTTACAATCTTAGAGCAAGCCTTTGCTCTTTACAAATCTCTTTTTCACTTAAGAGCAATCCTTTGCTCAATACCACACCCACTACAATAGAATCACTCAACAACCTTTACTCACTCTGTAAACCCAACCAATTACAACTCAAAACAAGCTTTCAAGAAATTAATGCTTTGACTCAAGGTTTTGAGAGAGAGAGTGAAAAATGCTGTAATCTCAATAAATAATTGTTTAGATGGTTGTTGTAACCTTTTCACATCAAAAACTCATTGTATTTATAGTTCAGTCATAAATATGGCCGTTGGGAGTGCATTAAATGCAAATAGAGCCGTTTATGTGCAGAAATAACCGTTACACCGTGTTCAGAAAAACTCAGGTTCGGCGGCCTAAGCTTAGAGTTCGGCGGCGGAACCATTTGAGGTGAAGAACAACACTCTTTAAAAAAGGACTTTCGGCGGCCTAAAGTCATAGTTCGGCGACCGAACTTGTGGGACTTTCGTCTCTGTCCCTCTCTTTCGGAAGCCGAACTTTAGGCTTCGGAGGCAGACTTAAAAGTCCACTTTCGGCGACCGAAGGTAATGTTCAGCGGCCGAACATAGGTGACTTTTGCCTCTATCCTTCACTTTCGGAAGCCAAACATTTAGCTTAGGGAGCATCACACCTTCGGCGGCCGAAAGCCAATGTTCGGCGGTCGAACATACAGGACTTTCGTCTCTGTCCCTTATTTTCGGAGGCCGAAGGTTGCACTTTAGGCTGCAAGTTGAAAACATATTTTCGACGGCTGAAAGTCAAAGTTCGGAGGCCGAACATGTGGGACTTTCGTCTCTAACCCTGACTTTCGAAAGCCTAACTTGGCTTTAGGGGGCACAAAAATATTTCATTAAATTCTTTGAAAAATCATAACTTAGGCTATAAAAATCCATTTTTCAATCCGTTTGAATTTTGTAACCCATATTTTTAGATCTTTGATTTTGATAAAGAATAATTTCAAAATCACTTCTTTTGAAAAATTTCATTTTAGTCCCTGAAAGTCAAGTACTTGAAGATTTGGCCATATCTAAAAAACTTTTAGAAATGAAAGAAACCTTAAGCCATCACAACTAATTAATTGAAATTCACAATGAATAAATTGACAAAACATAAACAAGAAATTACTTTATGATCCCTTTCTTGTGGTATGCTTCCAAAATAGGCACTTTTCCCTTTTGAGATTGAAGCAATTTCATTCTTATTAGCAAGGGACCTACAAGCTCAACATAAACACCTTTGAAGATAATTAGTAGCATACCAATTGTTTATTAATCATCAAAACAAGGATTAGAACATTTAGGTTCAACAATGAGCAATATGCATGATATAGTTATGCTTGAGTTCACAAAAGTATGATTTAATAACATACATATTATCTACACCTGGAAGTGAAGTTTGAAGGAATCTCGATTGTCAATCTTATAGCTTACACTATATAATCAAGCACTTATAAGAAGAGTTTTCATCATAATATAAGAATACGTTTTAAGATCATGAGTAGCATAGTGAATGAGCTAAAGGATGATTGTTAAATTTTGATTGACAAACAGAATGTTCAAGCAGTCATATATTTTTTGCCCAAACACCTAGGATTATATGAAAAATGCTATTTTCTCACAACGTTCATATTAAGTATATGGAAGATGTTATGCTCCTTCTTAGAGATAGAGTAGGAACGTTAGAGTAGGAACGTTTACGTTTAAATCTAATGAGTACAAAAGTATACATAACTAGCTATAATTCCTAAGAAAGAAAGGAAAAATGGTAAATAACATGGGATAGAAAAAATTAAGTACAACAAGAAACAACAATAAGGGGAAGGGCAAAGATCATTTCAGATAGAAGAAAGGAAATATTACTAAGATTAAATATTTTAACTGTATAGAATAGAAACAAAATACTTTTGTGGATTTTTCATAACTTCTTCGATGAATAAGATGGATATTTATTAAGAAATAACTACAAAGTGGAGATGAAGAACTTAAGCTCCTGTGAGCTTACTATATGTAGTAAGCCAATTCTGTTCTTATATAATATTCAATTTGTTCCATAAATTTAATGGAATTTTTTATTTGTGTTGGTTTTGATTAAACTTTTTTTATTATTTTTCATGATCTGGGTATAAACTTATTTTAAGTACAAGTTCTAAATATTTCATGAATGCTCATATTGGCTTAGAAGTTATATGTAACTTCAATAGTATGTTTTTTTTTTCTATTTTACATCTTTTGATAGATACGTCTATGAATGATGTAAATATGTGGTATACTATACTTAACCACATAGATTAAAAGATATGTAGTGATTAGTCAAAGTGAATCTATTAGGTAATATTAACAAAGTAGATATATGTTCACTTATAAACACCTAATTTGAAATTATCTAGGAATAAGAGCTGAATTTCTATTGTATTCAATCTTTTCTAGTAAGTTTGATTATATGTACATGGCACTAGACATAGAGGCATCTATTTCGTAATTAGTGACTACTCTCTGTAAGGTTATATCTATTTGATATCTCATTAAATTGAGATTTTAAGTTGCTTCATTAAATTTTTGAATTTAATTAAGAATTAATTAGATAGAAAAGCAAAAACTTTAAAAACCAATCGATGTAGAAAATTTATGTTAGAGTAATTCAAAAATTATATAACAGAAAGGAGAAATAGAACCCTATTAGGTTAGACCAATAATGAGATGAACTAATTTTATTAATAATCTATTAGGGTGATATATTATTAGTAATTGCTATTAACCTAATACTCACATAATCAATAACTTCCACCCTATATAAGTTATAAACTAAACACAAATTTATTTGTGAATTTTAAAACCATAGCCCACAGGATTGTAAAATTGCTCACGAATCTTCATATAAATTTGGAGGACCAAATACGTACTTTCCAATATATCTTCGAGTAGTTAAAATGTTATGTATTATTTAGTGAGCAAGAGAATGGAAGTTTAACTTAGTTAGAATCATAGGGAATCACATTTTTTAGAATTTTTTTTTCTCAAGCATATGGAGATAGGATAAGTCTTATCTCTAAATTAAACTTTTGACTAGATTGCTTCTGCTGTAGAAATTTTTTAACAGACACATGTCTAAGTGAGAGTAATTTGAATACAGATGAATATGGTCATTAGTTTCATAATTGCATCTTAAAGTGAGTATAGTCATCGAATTTGGTCTCAGTGGGAGTAACATACATATTAATGAGTCAATAAATTAATCTTAGCTACAACGAATGTGTCATTTAAGGATTTCTAGTTGTCGTTTTGAGATTGAAGGGAAATGAGCTGAGAAATGTGTTTCTTAAGTTCTTAGATTTTCAGTTGAGAAAGAAAAAATGGATTAAAATAATGGAATGAAAAATGAAGTCAATGAAGAGTTGATCAATGTAGAGTTATCATTAGGACATAAGACAATTGAAATTAGTGGATTCTCAAAGTGAAGCGTAAGGCTGACGACAGTATCAAAAGATATAAAAAAACTTATTTGGTAGCTAAAGGGGTCTACACAATAGGGAGAAAAAAATTATAAGTTTTTTAAAATCTATTAAGGGTTTACCTTGATAAAGATTTTTTTTTATTATTAAATTGCATTAGTTGCTAACTTGGATCTTAAATTACATCAAATAGATATGAAAACTATTTTTTCTTAAACGGATAATTAAAATTTACATGAAATGATCCACAAATTTTAGTGTAAATGGTCAATAGTACAAAATGTGAAGATTCTTGAAGTCATTCGAAAGCCTTAAACAATCTTCAAGACTATGATATATTAAATTTCATAATACTTCTGGTTTTATGATTTCATTGTGATCAATGAGGATCATGAGAATATACGCAAAAAATTCAAGAATAAATTAGTAATCTTATCATTATATGTAGACGATATACTAATAGCTAGAAACGATCATGAATATATCACAACCATTAAGGTTTCGTTATCATCTTTTGAGATGAAAGGGATAAAGAAGCTATATGTAATTTTAGAGTTAAGATTATAAGAGATCATTAATAAAATTATTGTCTTTTTTCAAAAGCAATATATTATGAAAGTCTTACGGTAATTGAATATGCAAGATTTAAAACTTATAAATACTCATTTTTTCAAAGAAAAAGTTTTAAGAAATAGATTATGTCCTAAGATTTCATAAGAGAGAGCTCAAATAAAAATATTCCATATAAGAGTAAGAGTGAGGTCAGGAGCCTAATGTATGCTATAAAATGTATACTTTATATGTTTTATGTTATGAGTATAGTAAATTAATCTAACACTAGACAAGCACACTGGATGTCATGTGTAACGACCCGAAAAATCCGGACCGCTACCGGCGCTAGGATCCAGATCGGCATAAGGCCGCCGGGACCCGTAGCAAGCCTAACATAACCTGTAAACATGTTTAATCCCATACATGATCAACCATATACATAAAAAGATAAAACTTTTCTTCATACATACTGTCATCAACTAACTCAACCTGTGCATACTCTGAACATATACATAACATAGTCCCTCTGTGGGATCTCATCAAGCCTCAAAGGCAAAACAACCTGTGTTGAGTTAGTTTACATAAACATCATAACATAAGATCATGTACATACAAAAGGGATTAACAATATACTGTGGTCAAGCACAACTCTATCCTCAATAACCTCATTACATAACATACTGAATATTTTTACATTTCATCATAATACAACTGTCATGTCCACAATCTAACTATTACATACATATGACTTTTTCTCTTCTAGTCTTCTCTATCTATCCCGTACCTGCAAGCCTGGGGGTTAGGGGAGAGGGGTGAGCTAGATGCCCAGTGAGTAGAACTATAAAAAGAATATTTAAAACGTGCTGTCATGGAATGCGTCACTGCACAAACAAATCACACCACGGATGGACTGATTCAAAAAAATCTCTCAGCTCCATGCCCGGCCCTATTATGGACACCACAGGACTTCGTATTGCCCAGCCCTATTATGGGCACCACAGGACTTCGTATTCAGAGGCTAATGAATCATCCTAATGTCCATCCACTATCATCTATCACAACAATGCAATGCGGCATATTCGTGAATTCTAATGCAAACATCCTATAGTATAATCATGATGCATGAAGCATGATAAAAACATTTAATTTCTTAATTTAAAAGATTAAGTTTAGTTCCACTCACCTCTGGCTGACTCTGACAAACTCTGTAGCAGCTGGCTCACTGCTGGGGTCCTTGGTTCCTCGGGTCCGAACCTACACAGGTGGACTCCAATGAGGGACCAAACATACATAAACATAACTCTAATATATCCCCCAAAACCCCCCTAAATTATCATGAAAACATCACATGAAAATATGCATGAAATGGCTGAACAGGGCACTTTCGGCGGCACCTTCGGCGGCCGAAAGTCCCAGACAGAGACGAAACTCAGGTAGGTTCGGCGGTCGAAAGTGCCAGACAGAGACGAAAGTCTCTGTTCGGGGGCAACTTCAGCAGCTGAAAGGCCTGCCTCCCCAGCCATGTTCGGCGGCCGAAAGTACCTTCGGCTGCCGAACCTGGTTTCTGCCAAAGGGCAGAAACTTGGCTCCCTTTGCACATTTCGCCTCCAAACCTTCCCAACATGCATATTTTTTTCAACCAAAGCATGCATACAAGTTCCTAGGGGCCTCAAACATGCATATACCCCATCTACAACACTTCAATCACACACAATCAAGCTACATTGTTCAAAATCACAACATACACCCATAAACCTAACCATGAACTAAACATGCATTCTACCCCATAGATCTTACTCAAAGCTTGTTTAAAACATAAAAAGAGTTCAAGATCGACCCTTACCTCTTGAAGAAACGAGAGAAAAACGACCTTGACTCGAAGATGGGAGGATTGAGCTCCTTGAACCTCAAAGTTCCAAAACGTGCTTAAAACTTGTAAATCTTCAAAACAAATGTTATAAACTTGTAAAAATCATGGAAAAAGGAAGGAAAATCTCAAGATTGATGAAAGATGGCGGAGAGCTCACCTTGGCCGAAATGGGGAGAAAAAGCTCGCCCGTTTTCGGCTAAGGGACCCTTTTATAGTGGCTGGCCAGGCCACGTTCGGGGGCCGAATGTGCCTCCGCATCCATGCAATGTTCGGCGGCCGAACATAAGGTTCGGCGGCCGAACCTGAGTTTTCCTCCAAAGATTTTTCATGTAAAAACTCATTAAATTTCATACTTAAAACATTAAAAACATGAAAACATTTTATAAAAACATGCTTTTACCCTTCTAGAGGTTTCCGACATCCAAATTCCACCGGACGGTAGGAATTCCGATACCGGAGTCTAGCCGGGTGTTACATTCTCCCCCCCTTAAGAACATTCGTCCCCGAATGTTCCTCAACTAGTACATGCATATCACAACAATCATATAGCATACATATACACCACAAGATTCACATATACACTAACCTCTAAAAGAGATGGGGATATTGCTGGAGCATAGACTCCCGTGTCTCCCAAGTGCATTCTTCCATATTGTGGTGGTTCCAAAGGACTTTCACCATCGGGATTTCCTTGTTCCTCAACTTCCTGATCTGGGTGTCTATGATCCGCACTGGCTGCTCAACATAAGTGAGATCCTCTTGGATCTCTACATCAGGCTCACTAAGAACCTTGCCCGGATCTGACACGAACTTTCTCAACATGGAAACATGGAAAACCGGATGGATTCTCTCCATAGAAGCAGGCAAGTCCAGCTTGTACGACACATTCCCAACCTTTTGCAGGACCTCAAAGGGTCCAATGTACCGTGGAGCTAGCTTACCTTTCTTCCCAAACCGAACCACCCCTTTTATTTGAGACACCTTGAGCAAAACAAGATCCCCCTCCTGAAACTCTACCTGTTTCCTGCGGATGTCTGCATAACTCTTTTGTCTGCTGGAAGCAGTCTTGATTCTCTCTCTGATAATGGGCACCACCCTGCTGGTGATCTCTACTAATTCAGGCCCTGCCAAGGCCTTCTCTCCTACTTCTTCCCAACAGATGGGTGACCTGCACTTCCTCCCATACAAAACTTCATATGGAGCCATCCCTATGCTAGCATGATAGCTGTTATTGTAGGCGAACTCCACTAAGGGTAGATGTTGCCTCCAAGAACCGCCAAAATCTAGCACACACATTCTGAGCATATCTTCTATTGTCTGGATGGTCCTCTCTGACTGTCCATCAGTCTGGGGATGGAAGGCAGTACTGAAGTCTAACCTGGTACCCATAGCACTCTGCAGACTCCGCCAAAACCTGGAAGTGAACTGGGGCCCTCTATCAGACACTATAGACACTGGAACCCCGTGCAGCCTGACGATCTCATCAACATACACTTGTGCTAACTTATCCACAGAGTAGTTGCTCCTAACAGGAATGAAGTGAGCAGATTTAGTGAGTCTGTCCACAATCACCCATATGGAGTCTAATCTGTTGGATGTTGCCGGTAATCCCACTACGAAGTCCATTGCTATATTTTCCCATTTCCATTCTGGAATAGGTAGCGGGTTAAGCATTCCAGCCGGCTTATGATGTTCCAGCTTCACCCTCTGACACACTTCGCAGGCTGACACGAACTGTGCCACTTCCCTCTTCATAGCTGGCCACCAATACACTCTTTTCAGATCTTGATACATCTTGGTGGCTCCAGGGTGAACACTGTATCTTGCATTATGAGCCTCTCTCATAATGTCCCCTTTTAGCCCGATGTCATCTGGTACACATAGTCTATTCCCATAACGGAGGATCCCTTTGCTGTCAAATCTGAACTCACTGTCCTTGCCTGACTGAACAGTCCTGGCAATCTTCACTAGCTCTGGGTCCTCATGCTGTTTCTGAGCCACCTGCTCCAGAAACACTGGTGTCACTTTCATCTGGGCTATCAAAGCACCTGTACCAGACAACTCCATCTATAGACCTTCATCAATGAGCTTATAAAACTCCTTCACCACCGGTCTTCTCTCTGCTGTGATGTGGGAGAGACTGCCAAGTGATTTCCGGCTTAAGGCATCTGCAACTACATTAGCCTTACCCGGATGGTACTGAATCTTGCAATCATAGTCACTGAGCAGCTCTACCCATCTCCGCTGTCTCAAATTCAGCTCTCTCTGGCTCAAGATGTGCTGAAGGCTCTTATGATCGGTGAAGATCTCACACTTTACCCCATAGAGGTAATGCCTCCACATCTTGAGTGCAAAGATAACTGCTGCCATCTCCAGGTCGTGTGTGGGGTAATTCAACTCATGCCTCTTCAGCTGTCTAGAAGCATAATGTAACGACCCGGAAACCGATACCCCTCTGTAACGGCCCGAACCATCACCGGCGCTAGGATCCAGATCGGCTTAAGGCCGCCGGGACCCGTAGCAAGCCAACATACATACTATTACCTGGTAAAATCCCGTGCATGAACAAAGACTTAAACATAAAGCCTGAAATCTGAACATACACCAAGCTTGATCCGTATGCTACAACATAACTGTGAACATAAACTTTCCCATGCTAGAGCCCTCATCAAATGCTCTAGCTGGGTCAAGATTTCATACATCAAGCCTGGTTCTCAACTCAACATAAAAACATTTCATAATCATGCATCAACAGGGATTAACCAAACTATAGGGCCAAGCACACGCTAATCCATAAACATTAACTCTACTATCAGCTACATACATTATCTCAAATTACATTACATCAACTTATATTACATGTCCACTTCTAAAACTACTAAACTGATACATAAACATAAACTATTACATAAAACACACGTCTCTTAATCTTTACCCTGCTGCCTCAGAACTCTCTCAAGCCTGCAAAACTGGGATTAGGGGAAAGGGATGAGCTAAATAGCCCAGTGAGTAGAAACAGAGAAAACAGTTCATTAATTACATGCTTTCATGAAATGCATCATAACACAGAGAAATCACATCATCTTGTCCGTCTCGGGGCTCATGCAATATTTACTCCCCACGGACCCTGGTTTCTGAGAGTCTGTCTTTTTTTGCATGCATCTTTCCTCTCAGAGGATGGACATGACATCAAAAATCCCTCTGTCGGTGCCCGGCTCCCCCATAGGAGCTCACAAAGGCCTGTAACATACATGACATGGTGTCTGGTCCACAGAGAGCTCACATGGACTTTCCTACATGTACTTGTCCGGCTCTCAAAGGACTAAGACAAGACTCGTGACAGATATGGGCTATTGAAGTCGCCTCGGTCCACCCTTCCTCAGCATCAACATGAAATAATGCAATGCAACATATTCGTGAACTAGTGCAATCAACCTACTATACATAATCATGATGCATGAACATGCTTTAGGCATTTGATTTTCTTAAAATAAAAGATTAAGTTAGTTCTACTCACCTCCTGGCAGACGCCGACTGACTCTGCACCTGCTAGCACTAATGGCCTCCTCGGTCTCTCGGGTCCGATCCTACACCGGTGGACTCGAATGAGGTGCCAAACACACTCTAAACAACTCATAAACAACTACCCAAAAACCCTCTAAAACATCACTTAAACATGCATAGAAAACAACCTTGAAAAGGCTGGACAAGGCACTTTCGGCGGCACCTTCGGCGGCCGAAAGTCCCACTCCAGAGACGAAAGTCAGGCACTTTCGGCGGCCGAATACTTCCTTCGGCGGCCGAAAGTCTGCTTTCAAGCCAAAACTCAACTTTCGGGGGCAAGGTTAGGCGGCCAAACCATGCATCCAAAGGCAGGTTCGGCGGCCGAAGCCACTTTAGGCGGCCGAACCTGAGTTCTTCCCAGAAGGGCAGAACTCAGCTTCACATGCATTCCAGCCTCCCAAACCTTCCAAACACCCCAAAACAAGCACCCAACCTTACCAAAACATGCATAAACCCTAAACCATGCACAAAGGAGCTTAAACAACTAGATTAAACTCCAAAAACAACATCAAAGCATGCATAGATAGTTTATGACCCACATAGTCCAAAACCATCAAAACAACCCAAAATCTCACATACTCTCTCCCAATCATGCATACTCACTCCCACAAGTATAAACTAGCTTAAAACTTCTTCATAACATCTCATAAACAAGCATAAGCATACATTGGCATACATTGGCATACATTGGGCATAAAACCCACATAACTCCTAACATGCATATCTACCCATACTCTACCATTAAAACCTTCATAAAACTTTATAAAAACACTAGGGAAGCAAAGATCTACACTTACCTCTTGAAGATCGAGGGTGGTGTGATCCCTAACTCGGAGGTGTGGAGAATCCAAGCTCCAAAAGCTCCATGCTCCCAAAACTTGATCTAAGCTTAAAAACTCTTCAAAATAACCATGGAACTCATGAAAACATGAAGGAGATGAAGAAAAACATGAAAACGGCCAAGGGAGGACAAAAACTCACCTAAGCTCGAGAATGGGGAGAAAACTCGCCCATTTCCGATCTGAGTGCCATTTATAGGCGACCTGGTCGAAGACCTTCGGCAGCCTAACGTGCCCCCTAAACTCATGCATGTTCGGCGGCCGAACTTGACTTTCGGCGGCCGAACCTTGGCTCGTTCAAACAAGACTTTCGGAGGCCCAAAAGCACTCCCGAAGCCTTTCCATGTTCGGCGGCCGAACTTCACTTTCGGCGGCCGAACCTGGCAAATGCCTCCTTGGTCTTTTTCCTTTCAAACTCAATTCTTTTTCATTTAAAACCATGAAATCATGTGAAAACATTTTAGAAAACACATTTTACCCCTCTAGAAGCCTTTGGCATTCTCAGAATTCCATATTCCAACGGAGATTCCGCCGGAAGGCAGGGATTCCGATGCCGGAATCTAGCCGGGTATTACATTCTTCCCCCCTTACAAAAACATTCGTCCCCGAATGTTAAAACAACAAACACAAGCATGCAAGCAAGCAAGCGAATCCTAAAGCTTCTCTCCAAAGAGAGACACCAAACGCTGGAGTAAGAACTCCCAGGTTCCTAAACTCCACGAGCTTCTGCTGCGCTACTCTGATCCTTCTCTAACTTCCTCCTTCTCTGCTCTTACTCTTCTCTTCTCATCTTTACTAACTGGCTTCCTCTCACTACTAACCCAAAACTAACTCTAACTCTCACAGGTAGTACCCGAATTTCAGATCTATCTTGGAAAAATAAACAGCTCCTACTAGCTGTCCCAATAGATCATCCATCCTACATGGGAATACCTGCCCGTGGTAGTGACCTTGTTTAACCGCTTACAGTCGTTACAAAGTCTCAAGGATTCATCCTTCCTTTCCCACCACCACTCTGGAATAAACCAGGGTGAGGTACTATGTCGGATAAAACCCCTGTCTACCAAGTCTCGCCCTTACTCTACTGCTACCTCTCTCTAAGCAGGCGCCATCCTATAGGGAAGGGTAGAAATGGTTCTGCGTCCAGACACCACTCCTATACCAAACTCTAACTCCCTGACAGATGGTAAACCTGACAACTCGCCTGGGAAGACATCTAAGAACTCTCTCTAACAACTGGCACTGAGGCTGGTTCCCCGACCTGACTGCTGAACTCTCAAACAAGAGCTAGAACCCTCTGACAACCCCTCCTACGCACCCTACGAACCTTACAGGCTGACATCAAACCTCTAGGCATCCCTACTGTGTCCCCTCCGAAGAAAATCTTTGACCCATCCTGTCCTCTGAACCAGACTACCTTGTCTTTGCAGGCCAAGATAGCACCACGAGTAGAAAAACCAGTTCAACCCTAAACTGACGTCCAGACAGTCAAGTCCAGGACCTCAATGTTGGGTGGAAGGCATCTACCCTCACTGTCATAGAACTGGACCGGCAGACTGACTCTGCCACAGATGAATCACACGAAAGTCTACTGACCAAAGAGAACACTCTAGCCCAGAAGCTATCAACTCAACCTCTCGACGGCTCCTAGAGCAACTAAAGAAAGAGAAAAACACTAGGGTTCACAAAAACATACACATCAGAACATTCAAAAGTGAGCATACCTGACACCACCATATTCGATGTGTCTGCCTCTTGCTGAGCTTGGGTGAAGATCCGAACTGGAGCTGACGGACCTTCTCCATGGGAACCTGAGGAATGAGGGGCTGACCCTCTTCCTCTGCCTCGACCACTAACCTGAAACACGGCTGGAGCTACTGGCTGAGCTGTTCTACCTGGAGCTGCTGGCTGGGACGGAGCCAACCTGGGCACAGTGGGACACTCACGTGCTATGTGCCCCTCCTGTCCGCACCTGAAACAAGCTGTAGTCCCTACTCGACAGACTCCTTTGTGCGGCCTTCCGCACCTCAAGCACCTTGAACTTCCTGAGCCAGAGCTTGAGCCACCAAAACCCAAACTAGCCTTCAGATTCTGCCAAAACTTCTTCTGCGACTTCCTGAGACCTCTCTTCCATTTCTTATCTCTCGTGGCAGCTGTACTCAGAGTGGAGGGATCAATCCCTCCTGAACCTGAGATCCTAGAATCCTGAGTCTGAGCATCCTCCTGAGAATCTCCCATGCCTTCCTCAGGTATTCTGACTCCCAAGCTGAAATCCCTTCTCTGAACATCCATCTCTACTTCTCTCATACTAGCTGACATCCTTCTTGGAGCCATGGCTTCTCTGCTTACATCAAAAGACCGTCCAGGGTCCCTTGATGTTCCCCATCTGCTAACTCCCCACGACTGCGCTCTAGGCAGAGCAGGGGGAAAGGTGTCCAAACCTTCCCTCTCAGATGGAACTCCAGTCGATTCCACAGATCGACGAGCACCTCGCATTCTGGCTCCTCTGAAGAACAACACACAAGCATACAAACAAGCATTAGCAGCATATGGTTCATATGAAAACACATGAACCCACATACATGTCATACATCATAGCATTTATGCACATGCATGAAATCATGGCATATCACATCATCAATCAAGACAGGACTCAACATCCTATCCTAGTGGACATGATTCTACTCTTGATTGTTCTTATTGTGCTTGCCCTTCTATGACCTCTAAGCCAACCTCTTTCCGATGTGCGACACACCGTACTCTCGAGGCCCAAAGCTCTGATACCATTCTGTAACGACCCGGAAACCGATACCCCTCTGTAACGGCCCGAACCATCACCGGCGCTAGGATCCAGATCGGCTTAAGGCCGCCGGGACCCGTAGCAAGCCAACATACATACTATTACCTGGTAAAATCCCGTGCATGAACAAAGACTTAAACATAAAGCCTGAAATCTGAACATACACCAAGCTTGATCCGTATGCTACAACATAACTGTGAACATAAACTTTCCCATGCTAGAGCCCTCATCAAATGCTCTAGCTGGGTCAAGATTTCATACATCAAGCCTGGTTCTCAACTCAACATAAAAACATTTCATAATCATGCATCAACAGGGATTAACCAAACTATAGGGCCAAGCACACGCTAATCCATAAACATTAACTCTACTATCAGCTACATACATTATCTCAAATTACATTACATCAACTTATATTACATGTCCACTTCTAAAACTACTAAACTGATACATAAACATAAACTATTACATAAAACACACGTCTCTTAATCTTTACCCTGCTGCCTCAGAACTCTCTCAAGCCTGCAAAACTGGGATTAGGGGAAAGGGATGAGCTAAATAGCCCAGTGAGTAGAAACAGAGAAAACAGTTCATTAATTACATGCTTTCATGAAATGCATCATAACACAGAGAAATCACATCATCTTGTCCGTCTCGGGGCTCATGCAATATTTACTCCCCACGGACCCTGGTTTCTGAGAGTCTGTCTTTTTTTGCATGCATCTTTCCTCTCAGAGGATGGACATGACATCAAAAATCCCTCTGTCGGTGCCCGGCTCCCCCATAGGAGCTCACAAAGGCCTGTAACATACATGACATGGTGTCTGGTCCACAGAGAGCTCACATGGACTTTCCTACATGTACTTGTCCGGCTCTCAAAGGACTAAGACAAGACTCGTGACAGATATGGGCTATTGAAGTCGCCTCGGTCCACCCTTCCTCAGCATCAACATGAAATAATGCAATGCAACATATTCGTGAACTAGTGCAATCAACCTACTATACATAATCATGATGCATGAACATGCTTTAGGCATTTGATTTTCTTAAAATAAAAGATTAAGTTAGTTCTACTCACCTCCTGGCAGACGCCGACTGACTCTGCACCTGCTAGCACTAATGGCCTCCTCGGTCTCTCGGGTCCGATCCTACACCGGTGGACTCGAATGAGGTGCCAAACACACTCTAAACAACTCATAAACAACTACCCAAAAACCCTCTAAAACATCACTTAAACATGCATAGAAAACAACCTTGAAAAGGCTGGACAAGGCACTTTCGGCGGCACCTTCGGCGGCCGAAAGTCCCACTCCAGAGACGAAAGTCAGGCACTTTCGGCGGCCGAATACTTCCTTCGGCGGCCGAAAGTCTGCTTTCAAGCCAAAACTCAACTTTCGGGGGCAAGGTTAGGCGGCCAAACCATGCATCCAAAGGCAGGTTCGGCGGCCGAAGCCACTTTCGGCGGCCGAACCTGAGTTCTTCCCAGAAGGGCAGAACTCAGCTTCACATGCATTCCAGCCTCCCAAACCTTCCAAACACCCCAAAACAAGCACCCAACCTTACCAAAACATGCATAAACCCTAAACCATGCACAAAGGAGCTTAAACAACTAGATTAAACTCCAAAAACAACATCAAAGCATGCATAGATAGTTTATGACCCACATAGTCCAAAACCATCAAAACAACCCAAAATCTCACATACTCTCTCCCAATCATGCATACTCACTCCCACAAGTATAAACTAGCTTAAAACTTCTTCATAACATCTCATAAACAAGCATAAGCATACATTGGCATACATTGGCATACATTGGGCATAAAACCCACATAACTCCTAACATGCATATCTACCCATACTCTACCATTAAAACCTTCATAAAACTTTATAAAAACACTAGGGAAGCAAAGATCTACACTTACCTCTTGAAGATCGAGGGTGGTGTGATCCCTAACTCGGAGGTGTGGAGAATCCAAGCTCCAAAAGCTCCATGCTCCCAAAACTTGATCTAAGCTTAAAAACTCTTCAAAATAACCATGGAACTCATGAAAACATGAAGGAGATGAAGAAAAACATGAAAACGGCCAAGGGAGGACAAAAACTCACCTAAGCTCGAGAATGGGGAGAAAACTCGCCCATTTCCGATCTGAGTGCCATTTATAGGCGACCTGGTCGAAGACCTTCGGCAGCCTAACGTGCCCCCTAAACTCATGCATGTTCGGCGGCCGAACTTGACTTTCGGCGGCCGAACCTTGGCTCGTTCAAACAAGACTTTCGGAGGCCCAAAAGCACTCCCGAAGCCTTTCCATGTTCGGCGGCCGAACTTCACTTTCAGCGGCCGAACCTGGCAAATGCCTCCTTGGTCTTTTTCCTTTCAAACTCAATTCTTTTTCATTTAAAACCATGAAATCATGTGAAAACATTTTAGAAAACACATTTTACCCCTCTAGAAGCCTTTGGCATTCTCAAAATTCCATATTCCAACGGAGATTCCGCCGGAAGGCAGGGATTCCGATGCCGGAATCTAGCCGGGTATTACACATAAGCTATCACCCTTCCATTCTGCATTAGCACACAACCCAAGCCTACTCTGGATGCATCACAGAACACTGTGAAGTCCTCATTGCTGGTTGGCAGAGCTAACACTGGTGCTGAAGTCAACCTCTTCTTGAGCTCCTCAAAGCTCTCCTCACACTGATCAGTCCACTCGAACCTCTGATTCTTTCTGGTTAATCTGGTTAGAGGAGCTGCAATTTTGGAGAAGTCCTGAACGAACCTCCTGTAGTAACCAGCCAAACCCAAGAAACTTCTGATCTCTGTCACGGAGGTGGGTCTTGGCCAGTTAGTCACAGCTTCAACCTTCTTGGGGTCCACCTCTATCCCATTCTCTGACACTATATGCCCCAAGAATGATATGCTCCTTAACCAGAACTCACACTTGGAGAACTTGGCATACAAGCCATGTTCCCTCAAGTTCTGCAGAACTATCCTCAGATGATGGGCATGCTCCTCTGCATTCCTGGAATACACTAAGATATCGTCTATGAAGACAATGACAAAGTGATCCAGGTACGGTCTAAACACTCTGTTCATGAGATCCATGAATGCTGCAGGGGCATTAGTTAACCCGAACGGTATCACAAGGAACTCATAGTGCCCATATCTGGTCCTGAAAGCTGTCTTCGGTATGTCTTCTTCTCTTATCCTCAGCTGATGGTACCCTGATCTCAGATCTATCTTGGAGAAACAACCCGCTCCTGCTAGCTGGTCGAATAGATCGTCGATCCTTGGCAATGGGTACTTGTTCTTGGTAGTGACTTTGTTCAACTGCCTGTAGTCGATACAAAGTCTGAGGGATCCATCCTTCTTTCTCACAAATAGTACTGGAGCACCCCAAGGTGAGGTACTCGGCCGAATGAAGCCCTTATCTACCAGATCTTGCAACTGCTCTTTCAATTCTTTCAATTCCGCTGGTGCCATCCTGTAGGGAGGGATAGAGATCGGTCTAGTTCCAGGCATTAGTTCAATCTCGAACTCTATCTCCCTAGTAGGTGGTAGTCCTGGAAGCTCTTCTGGAAAGACATCCAGAAATTCTCTGACAACTGGCACTGAGGCTGGCTCCCTGACTTGTCTATCTAGCTCTCTCACATGAGCTACATACCCCTGACATCCCTTCCTAAGCAGCCTTCGAGCCTGTAGGGCCGATATCAGACCTCTAGGCATACCCCTCTTGTCTCCTCTGAAGACAACCTCTGACCCGTTCTGATCTCTGAACCTGACTACCTTGTCCCTGCAGTCCAAGGTAGCACCATGGGTAGACAGCCAATCCATCCCTAGAATGACGTCAAAATCTGTCAAGTCTAGAACCACAAGGTCGGCGGAGAGGCATCTTCCCTCAACAAAAACTGGACTGTACCGGCAGACTGACTCTGCCACTGACGGGTCACACTTGGGTCCACTGACCCATAGGGGACACTCTAACCCAGAGACCATCAACCCTAATCTCTCAACTGCCCTCGGAGCAATAAAGGAATGAGATGCACCCGGGTCCATTAATGCATACACATCAGAGCACCCAATGATGAGATTACCTGACACCACGGTGTTGGATGTGTTCGCCTCCTGCTGAGTCATGGTGAAGATCCTGGCTGGAGCTGATGGACCTTCACCTCGGGAACCAGAAGAAGAGGCTACCCCTCTCCCTCTACCTCTGCCACTGCCCTGTGTTGTGGCTGGAGCTGCTGGTTGTGCCACACTACCTGAAGCTGTCTGCTGGGGCTGGCCCGTGAAAGGTGCCCTAGGACAATCCCGAGCTATGTGTCCCTCCTGGCCACATCTGAAACACGCATTGATCCCGAATCGACACCCTCCTTTGTGTGGCCTCCCACACCTTTGGCATTCTGCACCGTCTGAGCCTGAACTCGAGCCACCGCCTAATCCCAGACCGGATTTCAGCTTATTCCAGAACTTGTTCTTCTTGGGCTTCTTGGTGTTACTCCATCTCTTACTACCTGAACTCTGTGTAGAGGGTCCTGGCCCTCCTCTGCCTGGGGTCTTAACCCCTGAAGACTAGGTCACCGACTGCTTCACTGACCCCTCAATTATAGCACTGGCCTCCATTCTTCGCGCCATATCTACCACAGTGTGAAAACTTCTCCATTCTTCGCGCCATATCTACCACAGTGTGAAAACTTTCTCTCTCAGCTGATTGAATCAATGAGGAGTACCTGGACTGTAATTTCATGACATATCTCCTGGCCTTCTTTGTATCTGTATCTAGAGCTTGCCCTGAGAAGGGTAATAGCTCCAGAAATTTATCTGTGTACTCCTCTATGCTCATGTCTTCTGTCTGTCTCAGTTGCTCGAACTCAATCATCTTTAGCTCTCTGGAACTATCTGGAAAGGCCCATCCAGCAAACTCATTGGCAAATTCCTCCCATGTCATACTGTCTAATCTCGGGTCCACATAACACTTGAACCATTCCCGTGCTTTCTTGCACTTTAAGGTGAACCCTGCCATCTCAATGGCTCTTCTGTCATCTGCCCCTAGCTCGTCAGTGATCATCTTCACTGCTCTCAGGTATTCAAAGGGATCATCCCCTGACTTGTACTTGGGAGCATCCAGCTTAAGGTAAGCTGTCATTTTCACCTTACTCCCACTGGCTGAGCTAGGTCTAGGAGGTTGAGCAACTGGGGCTACTGGTTCTGTAGGTGATGGAGGTGGGGGTGCAGCATTCCCCGAGGTGGGGTTTGCTGGGTGAGGATGGAAGGATGAGGGTGGATAGGCTGGGTACTGTGGGTAAGGTGGATAGAAATGTGGATAAGGCATGTGAGTAGGGTAGGGGTTAAAGCTGGAGTAATCCGATGTACTTCCCATCGGATACCCGGGACTCTGTGCATAGGGTGGATAATAGGGTGAAAAGCCATACCCCGAGGCCTGAGTGCCTCCTTGTGACTCCCCTGTCCCTTCTTCTGACATGCTAACATCCAGATTCCCATCCCTTCTCTGATCTTCTTCCATAACCTCCCTCACATCTGAAGAACTTCCTCCTCTATCTGTCCCCCTTCTGCTAGTATCAAAAGACCTTCTAGGGTCCCTTGACACTCTTTCTCTGTTTACTCTGCATGACATTGCCCTAGGCAATGTGGGAGGACGGGCGCTCGTGCCCTCATCCTCTGGTGGGACTCCTGTCAATCGTGCAGATCGACGAGTTCCTCTCATCCTGTTTTCTCTGAAAAACCAGCACAGAACCCACAAGCATTAGCATCACATGGTTCATGTGGGCACACATGAACCCTCATCACATACATAGCAAACATAGCATATCATTTATGCACATGCATATAGTCATGGCATATCACATCATCATCAAGACAGGACTCTACATCCTATCCTAGTGGACATGACTTTTCCTATTGTGCTTGACCTTCTATAACATCTATGAGCCCGACACGCTAGGTCCGACCATATGAACCTAGGGCTCTGATACCACTCTGTAACGACCCGAAAAATCCGGACCGCTACCGGCGCTAGGATCCAGATCGGCATAAGGCCGCCGGGACCCGTAGCAAGCCTAACATAACCTGTAAACATGTTTAATCCCATACATGATCAACCATATACATAAAAAGATAAAACTTTTCTTCATACATACTGTCATCAACTAACTCAACCTGTGCATACTCTGAACATATACATAACATAGTCCCTCTGTGGGATCTCATCAAGCCTCAAAGGCAAAACAACCTGTGTTGAGTTAGTTTACATAAACATCATAACATAAGATCATGTACATACAAAAGGGATTAACAATATACTGTGGTCAAGCACAACTCTATCCTCAATAACCTCATTACATAACATACTGAATATTTTTACATTTCATCATAATACAACTGTCATGTCCACAATCTAACTATTACATACATATGACTTTTTCTCTTCTAGTCTTCTCTATCTATCCCGTACCTGCAAGCCTGGGGGTTAGGGGAGAGGGGTGAGCTAGATGCCCAGTGAGTAGAACTATAAAAAGAATATTTAAAACGTGTTGTCATGGAATGCGTCACTGCACAAACAAATCACACCACGGATGGACTGATTCAAAAAAATCCCTCAGCTCCATGCCCGGCCCTATTATGGGCACCACAGGACTTCGTATTGCCCGGCCCTATTATGGGCACCACAGGACTTTGTAACTCGGAGCTATTGCCCGGCCCTATTATGGGCACCACAGGACTTCGTATTCAGAGGCTAATGAATCATCCTAATGTCCATCCACTATCATCTATCACAACAATGCAATGCGGCATATTCGTGAATTCTAATGCAAACATCCTATAGTATAATCATGATGCATGAAGCATGATAAAAACATTTAATTTCTTAATTTAAAAGATTAAGTTTAGTTCCACTCACCTCTGGCTGACTTTGACAAACTCTGTAGCAGCTGGCTCACTGCTGGGGTCCTTGTTCCTCGGGTCCGAACCTACACAGGTGGACTCCAATGAGGGACCAAACATACATAAACATAACTCTAATATATCCCCCAAAACCCCCCTAAAATATCATGAAAACATCACATGAAAATATGCATGGAATGACTGAACAGGGCACTTTCGGCGGCACCTTCGGCGGCCGAAAGTCCAAGACAGAGACGAAACTCAGGTAGGTTCGGCGGCACCTTCGGCGGCCGAAAGTGCCAGACAGAGACGAAAGTCTCTGTTCGGGGGCAACTTCAGCAGCCGAAAGGCCTGCCTCCCCAGCCATGTTCGGCGGCCGAAAGTACCTTCGGCTGCCGAACCTGGTTTCTGCCAAAGGGCAGAAACTTGGCTCCCTTTGCACATTTCGCCTCCAAACCTTCCCAACATGCATATTTTTTCAACCAAAGCATGCATACAAGTTCCTAGGGGCCTCAAACATGCATATACCCCATCTACAACACTTCAATCACACACAATCAAGCTACATTGTTCAAAATCACAACATACACCCATAAACCTAACCATGAACTAAACATGCATTCTACCCCATAGATCTTACTCAAAGCTTGTTTAAAATATAAAAAGAGTTCAAGATCGACCCTTACCTCTTGAAGAAACGAGAGGAAAACGACCTTGACTCGAAGATGGGAGGATTGAGCTCCTTGAACCTCAAAGTTCCAAAACGTGCTTAAAACTTGTAAATCTTCAAAACAAATGTTATAAACTTGTAAAAATCATGGAAAAAGGAAGGAAAATCTCAAGATTGATGAAAGATGGCGGAGAGCTCACCTTGGCCGAAATGGGGAGAAAAAGCTCGCCCGTTTTCGGCTAAGGGACCCTTTTATAGTGGCTGGCCAGGCCACGTTCGGGGGCCTAATGTGCCTCCGCATCCATGCAATGTTCGGCGGCCGAACATAAGGTTCGGCGGCCGAACTTGGGTTTTCCTCCAAAGATTTTTCATGTAAAAACTCATTAAATTTCATACTTAAAACATTAAAAACATGAAAACATTTTATAAAAACATGCTTTTACCCTTCTAGAGGTTTTCGACATCCAAATTCCACCGGACGGTAGGAATTCCGATACCGGAGTCTAGCCGGGTGTTACATCGTGAATTGGATATAGAGATATCTTAGACATATATTAGATTATTCATGATGTTATGAAGGAAATAGTCTACAAGTGGAAGACTATAGAGATGTAAAATGTGATAAGGATGATAAGCATAAGAGTTAGTTACAACTACGTTTGTTATCTTATACAGCTGTACATAGTTAGCCTCTAGAAACCGTATTGTTGGAGATTACTTCCAGTCATTGTAGCCCTATAAATACATGTATAATACGCTGTTAATAATCAATAAATTCTCTTCAAGTCAAGCTCTTTCATGGTATCAGAGCTTTGCACGGCTTAACATCAAATTTTCTCTTCTCGTTTTCTACTTTTGATTCTTACATCATGACCACTGAAACTGCCTTAATTTCCTCTACCTCTGCTGCTCTCTCCTCCTCTTCTTTTTCTACCATGTCTATTCCCAATGTTACCCAATTTTTGCCCATCAAACTCACCTCTGCCAATTACTTGTTATGGCATGCACAAATAATGCCTCTCCTTCATGGATACCGGTTGGCCTCTCATATTGACGGCACTGGTTCGGCACCATCAGAACTCTTGTCAACTGGAGAAATTAATCCTGCTCATGCTGATTGGTTTTGTCAAGACCAAATTGTTCGCAGCTGGATAAATTGTTCTGTCACTGAATCAATTTTTCAATGGTATCAGAGTCTCCCCATCCGATGTTGGGCGCCCCATAAATATGCCATGCACCAGTAGGAATTCTGGGCGTGAGGGGTGCGATGAATCCCACATCGGTTGTGGAAAGGGGTAATGTGCCCCTTATATGAGCCATAGGCAATCCTCCTCCTTGAGCTAGCTTTTGGGGTGAGTTAGAGAAAACAATTGAAGTATTTAACTAAAGGTACTGATTCCGTTGACGATTACATGCGCAAAGCAAAATCCTATTTTGATCAACTCTGTGCGCTAGAAGACGGCTCAATTACGGAAGATAATTTGGTCTGTGATGTTCTCCAAGGGCTAGGATCGGAGTATCGCCCTTTCACTCGTGCAATTGAGGCACGTAATCAGAAAATATCTTTTGATGAATTGTATGCATTATTGCTTAGTGAAGAGACACAACTTAAGGTTGATTCCTTAATTGTAAATGCTGCTGCAACAATATCACCCACTGCTCATTATGTTAGTACTGGACGAGGCAGTAGAGGTCGTGGAAGAAATTCAAGAGGTCGTGGCAATCATTCTGGTCGAGGAGGATACTGGAACAATAATTCTACTTCTGGCCGAGGGTCTTCTTCATCTCCGGTGGTCTGTTTTAATTGCAATGGAATAGGCCATGTCTCTCGACAGTGTCCTTCAGCAAAACCTAATCCTTAGGCGAATGTGGCAAAAACTGCACCTGATATGTCAGCAGCTTAGTTGGTGGACTCCGGCGTGAATTATCATTTAACTTCCAATCCGGAAACTATTGCTCGTTCTACCCCAGTCACTGATGGCACTACTCTGCAAATTGATGATGGTAAAAAGCTTTCAATCTCTTCTCGTGGGTCTTCAGTTACTTCCATTAATGGTCGTGATTTTCATTTTAAAGATATTCTTTATTCTCCTTCCATTACTAATGATCTGATATCCGTTTCTGCTTTCACCTCACATAATAATGCTTCTATTGAGTTTTTCCCTGACCAATATTTTGTGAAGGATATCCCCACGAGGCAGGTGCTCTACCAAGGCCTGAATAGGAATGGGCTCTACCCTTTTCCAAACCAACAAGTTCGATCATTTCAACCTAAAGCTTTTCCTACAACTGTTTCCTTGTGGCATGAGAGATTGGGTCACGCAAACATCAGACTTGTTTATGATATTCTTAGGAAGAATAATATATCTTTTGATTCCAATAAACAGTTTACTTTTTGTCATGCTTGTAATGTGAGTAAATCACATAAACTGCCTTTTTCTGAATCAAATTATTGTGTGAAACAACCTCTCGAATTACTTTGCTCAGATGTTTGGGGTCCTGCTCCTTTTGTTTCCCTTGATGGTTACCGATACTATGTGATCTTTTATGATCATTATAGTAAATATAGTTGGCTTTATTTTCTAAAACAAAAATCTGATGTTCTTCCTATTTTTATTCAGTTTCGCACACTTGTTGAAAAATATTTTGGTCTTCCCATTAAAAACTTTCAATCTGACTGGGGAGGGGAGTTTCAATCCTTAACTAGTTATTTGAGACAAAATGGAATCACTCAACGAGTGTCTTGCCCTTACACTCCTGAGCAAAACGGTTGTGCTGAACGCAAACACAGACACGTCGTTGAACTTGGACGATCACTGTTAAATCATGCTGCAGTACCTTATGAATATTGGACATATGCCTTTAGTTCTGCCATGTACACTATCAATAGGTTACCATCATCATTATTAAATGGTAAAACACCGTATGAAGCATTATTCAAGGAGTTACCCAATTATGATGAGATGAGAGTCTTTGGTTCATTGTGTTACCCTTGGTTGAAACCCTGCTCTCCTCACAAATTAGCACCAAAATCTTCTTCTTGTGTTTTTCTGGGATACAGCAAACTTCATAAAGGGTATACCTGTTTAGATTTTTCTTCCGGTAAAATCTTTATCTCACGCCATGTTTTATTTTTTGAGCAGGAGTTTCCATTCAAGAAGTTAAATGATAATTCGGCTATGTCTACTCCAGCAGCAACTCCGACCTCAGTGCCATTACCACCAGTACCAGTTTTCCATCATACACAATCTGGGATTCTTGGTGCCTCACCCCATACTGCTCAACCATTTGTGCAAAATTCTTCACAAACAAATGAAGAACAAACTGATTTAAACCAGCAGCATGAAGAAATAACGAGCCTTACTTCTCAACGCAGCGTTTCATTAAACGCAAATCAGATTGGCTCCCCATCAACTCAAACCGGCTCAACGCAAGGTGTTCCTCTCAACACTAATCAAGCCGAATTAATCAGTTTACGCCAAACCGAACCGATTAATTCCCCCTCATCAGAACGCACCGTATCCCCTAACTTGAGTTCTCCCAGTCCTCTTCGAGTTTCAGTACCTGATTTTAATGCACAAGCACTAGTTCCATCTCCAGTAGTCGTTAAAACTCATTCAATGATCACACGGCAACAAACTGGCAGTCTTAAGCCGCTCCGCCCTTGGTCCCCTCAGTCACGGTTTGCTAGTGTTGCAGATTTTGTTCCAACATCATACAGTCAAGCCATTAAAACTCCACAATGGCGAGAGGCCATGATACAGGAACTTAATGCCTTATTACAAACTGGTACTTGGGAATTGGTTCCGCAGACTCACGCTCAGAATATTGTGGGATGTAAGTGGGTTTTCAGAATTAAATATAAATCTGATGGCACTATTGATCATCTACAGAAGCAGAGTATCGTGCCATCGGTCTTGCAGTTACTGAATTGACCTGGATTCAGTCTCTCTTACAAGATATTAAGTTTTCCTCCTCCACTATCCCAAATTTATGGTGTGATAACATTGGTGCGACATATCTTTCTGTGAATCCAGTTTTTCATGCTCGGTCCAAGCATTTGGAGGTCGATTTCCATTTCGTTCGCGACAAAGTACACAAACATGAGGTTAAAGTTCAATTCATATGCTCTAAAGATCAGATTGCTGATATCTTAACAAAGCCATTGTCTAAAGATCGACATCAAACTCTTATGCGTCTTTTAACAATCCAAGCTTTCCCACGAACGCTTGAATTGAGGGGGCCTGATAAGGATGATAAGCATAAGAGTTAGTTACAACTACGTTTGTTATCTTATACAGCTGTATATAGTTAGCCTCTAGAAACCGTATTGTTGGAGATTACTTCCAGTCATTGTAGCCCTATAAATACATGTATAATACGCTGTTAATAATCAATAAATTCTCTTCAAGTCAAGCTCTTTCAAAAAGGAGAGAAGATTTAGATGAGCCTAAATCTATTTTAAGATATATCTTCTTAAGAAATAAGAAGTTATCATTTACTATATTAGAGATATAAATACACATAAAATAAAAGTCTTTTCTACGTAGTGACTTTTTGAGCTAACTAATAAAGACTAATATGAAAAATATTTTGTACAGACTTGTGAAGTAATTGAGTTAGCGTAGAGGATAAGATAATGAGTTGATGTATTTAAATTATTATTGCAATTGTGCAATTCATACATACTATTTTATATTAGGAATACAATTATGAGAAGTATATCAGATAGATAACAAATGCCTCCTCACACAGCATTGGTTTTATTATCTAGTGAGGTAACAAAATACAAGACAATTATAAATTTTATTTTATTTGTGGATAAAATTGAGAGCTCAAAAACTTATAATATGAAATATCATTTCAAAGAAATTGAGAATAATAGTGGGTGATTATTGTATTTTACAATAATTTTATATAAATAAGTCACATTATCTGTCAAATGAAGTTCTATTTTAAAATAAGTAGCTTAGAGAACTCAAATTTGAATATTAAGTATGCTTAAATTATCATCTGTACGATATTTTAAATAGAGACATACGCTCCGTTACAAATGAAAAGAAATCGTAGTATGTGATTTATACCATATGTGCTTGTGACTAATGATGGGAGTACAAGCGTTAATTTCTGCTTGTTAATGTGTGAGGTCTTAAAGATTATAAATAATCTTACTAATACCCTTAGGATTCTGATTTATTACTTGAAACTTAATTTAATATTTGCTATTTTAGGATATTATCATATGATTATGAATAATACAATCTGACGAGATGTTTTTAGAAAAACAAATTGAATTAAGATTGAGAGTATCGAGATATGAGGAAGATCATATGAAAGTATCACATTAGTTTTATATTCATTGATCGGTCAATTATATTTATCTATAGATAAAATATAATTGTAGACATAAAAGAGATTATAAGGATATTTAATGTGATAAATAATCTACGGTATTACATAGTGCAATTACTCTAAATTTTACCATTCGAGCGGTTATATTATTCTAACATACATGTAATATTTGAGTTTTCGAAATATATAAGGGTCACACTTACAATACAAGAGAGACACACAGAAAAAAGTCGCACTTACATTACAGGATCACATCTACATGTTTATAATGATTATTTTATTTAAAATGAAAGAGTTTAAATTTTTTAATTTAAAAATTTTTATTTAAAATAAAAATTTTTATATGAATCTATAAAAATTTATTTAAATTATTTTCAATATAATTTTTTTTATTTTTTTAATTTATGGAGCAAATAATGCATCAGAGCAAAGGTAATATGAGATCTATGACGACAGCTAATTAAGGCCCAACCCAACAGAACCCGTCTTGTGGAGGACAACAACAAAGAGGATGTTAATGTCGCCAATGAATTGACTTGTGATATACGATGCTTATAAAATATTGACATTATGATATGGATCTGTAGCAAGGCTTATGTTTTCTTACACGAACTAATCTTGCAATTATAGGAGAGAGAGAGACACAGAGGAGGGTTAGGTCTGAGATCAATGGAAGAAGAATGGAGGAGTGATTTGCTGTTACTGTTTGATGCTAAAACTGGACGGAAACCCCTTCATTCTACTGCTGCTTCCCTCGGCCGCCTCTGCTGCACAAAAAATTAGAGACAGAGAGTCTCTTTGTGCTCCACCTCTATCCTGTAGCTGTAGTTGATGATGTGCTTTTTACGTCTATCTTTCGCTTTGCTTGCAATTGCAAACTCCTGAATTCAGTAGCGTCGGTCGTTTCTTCTTTTTTGTAAGTTTTCTGGTTCTTTTTTCTATTTTATATTATGGAGCGCCAAATGATATATTTTTCTTTTCTTTTCTTTTCATGATAAATTATAGTCTGTTCTGATGATTTCAAATCCATTTGGTTGATATCTGACTTATTGATTTGGGTTTTATGCTTTTGATTCCAGAATTCACGTTGTGGGTGCTTGTCCTTTGGATCATTTAATGCCCCTTAAGCCTTGATTTCTCGATCTGGTAATTGTTTATTTTGGTCTTTCATTAGGTTTTTACATTTCAGGGCCTGCTACACGATCCCCATTTTGTAGATTGATTAACAGGAGCTTCTGCTGTTTGCCTGTTTTATGGCTTGGCCTTTTGTTCATTTGCCACATCTGTATTTGCTTTTCCAGGCGAAGAATCTATCAAGATTCATCACTTGGTTTATAACTGACCCTAGGAAGAGAGCTGCTTATCTTTGATGGACCAGAATTTGTAGCTTCAGACGTCTTCTCTGTAATAAACCATGGATTCGCACAGTAACTCTCATACCGAATCTGGAAAATTGGAACAAATTATTTCCCAGTTCCTGTTGAAGAGCTTGCATATTATTTTGGACTCTAGAATTCCCTCTCTTCACCCACATGATCGTAATGATGACTTTCAATCCGGTTCTCGGGTGAGAAAGAGTGACAGATGGTTCAATTTAGTTCTAGGAGATCGTCCTGCTGCATTAGATAACTTGAATTTTTGGCAAAGAAATGTAATGGACCCAATGATAATTGACATAATACTTGTTCGTGAGGGGACTACTTCTTCTTTAGTGGACAATCTATACTCTTCTGTGGCTGAGAGGAGACCCATTGAGACAGTAATAGAGAGGTGGGTAGTTCAGTATAAGACCCAGCGGGTTATGTCTCCACAAACAGGGGAAAGTTCTGCCTCTTACAAGAAGATATATAAGAAGTCAATCATACTTCTACGTTCTCTTTATTCGCAAATGAGGCTTCTCCCAGCTTATCGGATCTTTCGGCAGCTAAGCTCATATAGTCAGACTTATAATTTTGATATCATATACAAGGTTTCTTCATTTTGTGAACCATTTTCTAGGTCAGAGGAGGAAATGATGAAAGAATATAGTTTTATGCCTGTAGAGGCCCTTTTTGGCCATCTTTCTTTATCAGTGAATTATCGTCCATCACTTTCTGATTTTAACCTGGAGCCTTTGGCAACATTCCCACCAAAGATTATAACAGATTATGTTGGTAGCCCTACAACTGACCCTTTGAGGTCTTTTCCTTCTTCAGAGAGGGGAGTTGGTGCTACATCCTTTCCACTGAGGGGAATACGTCCACCTACTTCTACTCCTTTTCAACGCCCACATAGCTGGACAAGTGGCTTTCATAGACCTCCCCCTTTTATGGCCAACCAAACTTTTGGTGGATCTCCTCCTGCCTACCCAACATCTCCCATGCCATATGATTTCTCATATACTCCAGCAGATTCTTATGGTAATAGATTACAAAGCTATAGACCAACAACTCATTCAAAAAATACTGGTATTGATGAGTATCAGCTTTCACCTCCGTTCTCGCCATCTGTGTCTCCTTCCACTCCAACATACTTCCCCGGTGCTAGTCCTCTGCAAACTCTTTTTACTTCAGAAACTGCCCCTGTAACTATCCCTCTTCCATTGACAGGCAGAAGTGCTAAATACCTTTCTCCAAATTTTTCTGATCCAAATAAAAATTCACTTCCACCTTTATCTCCCAAAAGCACAAGATATGATACTTCATCACAGGAGTCTCCATCTGGAATCCGGTCAATCAGGAAATCAGAATCTTTAAGGACCGGAGGCGGAGAGTCAAACCCTGGCTTAGTAAATCATTATTCTGGTCATAAGGTAGCCTTTGCTTCCCATCCTGCTTTAGTGCTTTTTGATGGGCTTTACATTTCTACTCATTAAACTTCATCTATCTCATATTGCTTGTTGATAAGGTCTGAATTTTATTATCTTTAGATTCTCAAAGATAGCAAAGATGATTCTGGGCGCTTGTCAGGACTGCTATCTTCTAGTGGTTCACCACGTATTGGAATTTCTAGAAGTTCTAGCAGATTATCTTTCCAGGATGACTTAGAAGATTGTGACTTCTCATGTCCTTTTGATGTTGATGATGTTGATATTTCAGATTCACCTAATAGGTACTTCAGTTTTCCTCATTTCTGTGTGACAATGCAGGTATAACTTGTTTGTCCAACTACATGTGCTGTCATTTATTGACAGAGTGCACAGTGTTGGTTTTGATGTCCATATATTCAAGGCATTTCCTTTATGATCTTCCCTGCTGTGTCGATTTCATGTTTCTTTTTCAGTTTATTGCTTATATTCTTGCTCTTGTGTTATTATTAAACATGGATAAGTTCTATCGCCTGGGCTAAGCTCAGGTGGTTGGGATTTGGGAAAAAAGTCATAGGTCTAAGACATAATTCTCCTTTGTACGAAAAGATGGACAGCAGAGAGGGGGCAAAAAGCAAGTTACAAGGGATATTCTCAAGGAAGATATCTTGAAGTTAAAAGAAAAGTCTTATTGTCTATTGGTTCATGCCTTCTCACTTTTCAAGAAATCACTGTACTACCATGAGTATGCTATCTTTTATTTGTTGTTCACCATTCAAATTTCTTACACTTTCAGTATATCATTGTATTTGAAATCATTTCTACCAACTCAAATTATTCAAAAATATCTTTAAAAATATCAAGTATATGTTTTGTGTCCTTGTCACATTGTTTGTGCACATTAGGTTAATCTTTTGATGAGTAACCATTAGTTGTTGGGCGGTGAACCAATAGTCTAATTATTTGTTATAACCACTAAATCAATGGTGTTTTGCCTTACTACAACATTTTTATCAAACCTTTTGTTTGCTCTTATACATTCTTCATGGCTGAGATTTTTGCCATCACTTTCAAATTTAGAATTAGTATCATGAGTTGATAGACCTTTCCAATTGTCAATTATTTCCAAATGGAAATCAAATTTCAAGTAAGGAAATCTTGTTCTGATTCCAAATTTTCTTTAGTCATATCGAATATAGAATGGCTTTGAGATTCATGACTTCATTATTATCATTATTATTGTTATTATTATTTTACCATCCATGGATGGATTGATACTAGATCTTTTTCACTTTTTTTATTTAAAGAGGATAGAGTTCATTTTAGAGTGAATCGTGTATCATCTATATCTATGAATGATAAAAGAGAAGGAAATACTGAAAGATCAAGTTGTATTTCCATCATTGTTTTCCAAGCATAGCATACTGACTAATTAAACTTGCAAAATTTTTCTTTAGTGATTCTTTCTTCACTTTTTTTCCCCCCGAGTCTTCTTTCAATGCCTTCATTACCTGCTTTAAGTGCAAGATGTCCAGACAGGTTATGTTGCTTTCCTGTCAATTTTGTCTTTTTCTTAATTGTTGATTTTTTTGTTATCTTTTTAATATCATAATTGTTCGATGCAAAGGTTATGTGAATAATTGTCACTATATTGCTCATCTTTGTTCATTGAAGTACCTTATGATGGAGTTCTAAAGAAAGCTATTGTGTCCTTTGATAATAATTTTATGTACATGTGGGTTTATTTTGGAAATAAAAAGGGGATGAAAACTAGGGTTTTTAGGTCATGCAGATAGTAACTATGAACAGTATCAAGGATGGTATCTCTATGTAGACAATGAGGTGTTAATTACTATAATACATTAATACCTTGGGGCTTGTTTATGTGTGAAAAATAATTATCTATTTTTCATTTTACATTTTCTAAGAAAACTCAAAATTTCAATTTTTATGGAAAATGCTAACATCTGTTTATAATGGAGAATATTGTTGTTAAAGTTAGAATAACAAAAAAGAAAAAAGAAATAACATGGAAAGATTTACGTGATTCGGCTATGAGAGTCTATATCCATGGACACAAAGCCTCAAATGATTATATTTTTATGTAATTATTTTATATCTCATAATACAAAGACTTGTCTATTTAGAATGGAAAAGCCCAAGACATATATGGTATGATGCCATCGATTAAGTGATTCTCCAACTAAATATGAATATATTAAATCTTCCTAAATAACAATTATAGACATAAGTTATTCTCACTATTAAGAATATAAATCCTACACTAAGTAGGAATAACTTCTTAACACTTCCCCTTAGTTGTAACATGGAATCCCATCAATCCCAACACTTCCTCTTGATAACATTCTTTGTAGAAATCAAAAACTTTGTTTCAGCAACTTACAACTAACAGCTTATAAGTAGATTTGGAAACACCCACAGAGAGCACCAAAACATGAAACAACCTTTAGAATTGCACTTTCCTCTCCGATGGAGATGTCAATGAGGAAACATCAAGACAAAATTCCTCTCCAAAACAATGTGGGCAAAGAAACATCAATGCAAATTGCATTTCCAAGGTAATTTTGGCAAGGAAACATCAATGCAAAACAACTCGTAGGGTTGTATAGATTACGCCCATCAAACATAGAAATTTAGCTGTGAACTTTGGCGGTGACAGTACCAATATTTAATACTATGTTAAATTTAGAATAATAAAGGAGGAATAAGAAAATAATATGAGAAGATTTATGTGGTTCAGTTATGATAGCCTACATCCAGGATACAAAACCTCAAAGGGGCATATCTTTATTTAATTATATTTTGTATCTCAAATTACAAAGGTTTGCCTATCTATAATTGAAGACCCAAATTATATATGGCATATACATAAATTTAGGGATTCTTCGGTTAAATAGAAATATATCAAATCATCTAAATAGGAATAGACATAAATTATTCTACCTATTTAGGAATATAAATTCTATACTAAATAGGAATAGACATTTAGGAATATAAATTCTATACTAAATAGGAATTGACATAAATTAATGGAATCTCATCAATTCTAACAATTGAGTATTATGCTGGAATCAGGCAAGATTGCTTGTTTTTCAAACTACATGATACCTATTGGTACTTGAAGTTGGGTCAAGAAGCAAAGCATTGGGCAAGAGGGAATGTCCAAAACATGGTACTTGATGCATTTCATTTGCAATTATGTTTGCTTATGTGAAGACACTTGAGGGCAATATTACTTTATAGGATTTCCTGGCTTAGGTCTATCATATTATCTTTAACCTGTGATGTTAAGATAAATATGGCTGTTTAATTGTTGGCAAATTCCAAATGAACATCAACTGAAAGTCATGGATATAGATCCTATTGAACATTTTCTCTGTTTTTGTGATTTCAGTTGCCACAAAGTGCATCAGTTCAAGTAATTAGGAACCTTCGCCTATCCCCACTAATTAGGCTTTCTTAACCTGCGCAGCTTACAGCCATTGTTTCTGGATTCTATTTAGGTTTACTTTGTAGGTGCTTACGCCAATTGCAGAATGTTTCTGAAGTGGCAAAGTGCAGTGGTAGAATTCTAGTTTTGGAAGGTTAATACTGGTGTTGCTTAACCAAATGGTCCAAATCTTTTGATAGTCTTTCTTGGGCATGGAGAACTGCTGTCGAATGTAAAGTATTATTTTCCATGCCTTTTCAGTTCAACCAACTTAAGCTGTATACTTGTGTGCATTTCACCCATAATATTCGAGTTCACCTGTTAATCATGCTGTGTATTTCCTTAAATGTTACATGCAACATTTCTTATTCTTCTGCTACTTGACCTTCTTTTGCCATTTTTATTTTGGATGTGCAGTCAGAACCTTGATGGGAAAAAGAATTTAGAGTCTACTCCACATTCATTACTAATGGGGAAAAAATCTCAAGATGCTGCTGTTGGTGTTCTCGTGCGCATGCTGAGGACAGCGCCTCCTCTACGACAAGATCCAAGTTGTTATTCATCCAAGTCTTTGAGGACTGACGGAGATGAAGGAATTGCAACTGCCTCTGAGTTCTTTATGCCTCGGAAAACAGCAGATGCATTAGAAGAGCTTAAGAGTTACAGAGAAATGAAAGACCTGCTACTCTCTAAGAGTGGAACTCGGCTGATCAGCAAAGAAGCTTAATTGCTACTGCTTTCTATGGGTTCATCTTTTATGTTAAGAAAGGCTCGATATCCAAGGGAAAATATAAATTGTTCTAAAATGTACTATTTACCATCTGATTCAACATTATAACTTCGTACGCTTTGGTGAAGATGAGATTTAACAAGTTATGTACATATCACGATTGAAGATTTGTTTTGTCATCTAAATCAGTCACTGATTTGGGCAAAATGTTGAGTGGGTGGGCCTTTTCCATGTAAAATGTTAGGAAGAAAAGACAATGTGGAAGAAAAACCCCGAATTTCGAAACATGCGCAAATCTTTTCTATGGCGTTGGCTTCAGTTGCAGATGCTCATCTGCGGCCAAGCATCTGCAACTGAATTCTACGGAAACTTGATGCATGACTCACGATAAAAGTTTGATGAGTTTCTTGCTTTTTATTTTATTGGCAAAACACATAACTTGATTCTTGACATTTACATGCATAAAAAGACAGTTTGATCAACTCCAATCTTGCAGGAAAGAATATGCCTAAGAGAATATACACTCTATCAATTTTATTATTTTTATAAATATAATAAACTAACGAATTCACGATTTATTATTAAATTTATAAAAAAATTTCACTCAAAAAATTACTAATAAATTTAAAATTTGTTAGTAAATATATTGGTAAGTGGATAATGCGAGACAAACGTGAGAATATTATGAACGGTTTTTGTTTATCGGTAAATTTTAATATTATTTATTTATTTAATAATAAATTTTTAAATTCATTGATAATATATGAATAAAATTACCGGCAGATTTAAAATTCAGTTAATTTTAATATTATTTTATTTGAAATATCAATAAATTTACTAATAGATTTTAAGTCGTATGTAAATTTAAATATTAATTATTTTATAAATTTATAAATTATTAATAAATTTTGAAATTTATTAATAATATTAATGAATTATTAACTAATTTTAAATATTTTGATGAATTTTTATATAATTTTTTATATTAAAAATTATCATAAATTTTAAAATTGGTTAGCATAATTCGGATTAAAATCCGTTTGCAATTCCACAGATTTTTGTAGTGTTGGAAACTTTGAAGCATGACTAACAATGGTTAGCTGAACATATATTTTTGCCAAAAAAGTTTGATGAGTTTCTCACCTGTCACTTTATTAGCCAAATACATAAATCACCCCTTAATCTTTATACAAAATGTCAATTCACACTATAAAATTTTCTTTGTTAGGTTTTGACATTCAAACTTTATAAAAGTGTAATTATTTAACTTTTAACTTTATAAAATATAATTATTAAATCCTAAAAAAAATAACTATTTAGCTTTTAAAAATATAATTATTAAACCCTAAAAAAAAAAAACTATTTAGCCTTTAAAAATTTCAAGTACATAGAACATGTTCATATGTATGGATTAAATATTTATACTTTTATAAGAGTTAGGTGTAAAAAGATAATAATTAAAAAGTCAGAGTATTAACTGATTTTTTGTATAAAAATAAAAAATAAAAAATATATTTAATCTATTTTATTTAAACACTTAAACTATTATTTTTATATTATGAGACACAAGTTTCTCAATCATCAAAATAAATACGAGTATTAATCAATTTTAATTAAATCAAATCGATTTAATTTAATTATTTTAGCGATTTAATTTAATTTTAGTTATAAGTTTTCACAAAGAAAAAACATCGGTCGTTGGAGCAATGCCTTCAGCTAATTGTTTTTATATTGTGATTTTATTTCGCAAGTTGAGAATTCAAATTATTGGCTTAACGATGGTTGAGTTGTAATTTTAATTTGTAGCTGTAGTTTTTTTTTTTTTTTTTTTTTTTGTTCATGTGGTTAGATCTTCTTATGTGAAGCATAAATTGACAATAGCTTTTGACCAATTTGATTTTCCCCTTAAAAACCACAAACCCTATTTTGATGGTCAAGGTAAAAACCTATGTTGCAAGGTTGGTCAATAGGATTTTATCCTTCAAGTCATTATATCTCTTAAGGTCCCTGCTCAAAATCAGGGGCACGTGCCGTACCGGCGACCGAAAAATATTTTGAAGGGGATGAAGGTGCCGTACCGGCGACCAGAAAATACTAAAATTTTGGTAAATTATTAATGTCGCGCTAAGCTAGTGCCTTATCAAAGAGAAGCTCCTGACTCTGCCATGCCCAAAACAATGTCATTTTTTCAGAGCCATTATTGACTAACCCTATGTGATGAATCTACATTCTTCCGAGAGAGAGATAGAAAAAGAGAGAGGATTCAAAGTGAGATCTCCATTCTTATCTTTCTACTAATCTCTATTCATCACCGATGACTACATGCACGTCCTTGGTGCTTCTATGCACGATTAGCAGCACCAATAGGTAGAGAATAATGAGCAATATGGATTTGAAGCTTGTTTTTCAATCGTTCCAGCAGAAGAATAGTTACTATTTATTCTAGAATACAATAGCTGTAACTCACTCAGCTGAAACCTGTATATAAAAATTATACAGAAATTATGCATATGTGGAAAAACTTTATATAAAAATTAAATGAGATTCAGTTTTGAATTCATTGATGAATTAGATAACTATTTTTTTTTCCCCATAATTTAGTGTTTAAAGCATGAGCATCACTTGAACAACCGACATATGAGTCTTCTCATATTCTGTAGTAATCTTTCATGCAGAATTCTTGTGCCAGACATGTCAATCAGGATAACCTCCTACACAATAATTGTGTTTATTTTCAATAGTCATAAGAACGACAACTTCCTTTTACATAGGGAAGAATCTAACATGTAAACGACTCCTTAATTATGATCAATGTCCATCTCGATAAAGTGTGAATGAAAAACCATGAAGAGAATTACTGTCAATTAATTTCACTCGCACTGGAAGGACCATGTAGCTAGAGGCATCAAATACTTGGAATGAGAGTAACTGAAGGAAAATTTCTGAAGAGGAGCCAAAGGCAACCCTCCATTTACAACACAGTCATCAAAAGCTACTACTTTAAGAAGCCTTGGACTAACAAGAGCTTGAGGAAAACTTCCACATTTCAAGTGAATGTTGATAACTGGGCACATAGGGCATCTGTTGTAAACTTCCACTATATATTTTGGAGGATTGCCATAGCCCACTTGAGTCTGCTGAATCGTTGGACCATTGCTTCCACACTTTGCACCCAGCCCTGCAACATTGAACAAAGATTTAAGGGTTTGAACTCAAAATGAATAGAGAGATGTGAATTGAGTACCGTAATGAAGAGAGGATAATGCTAGAGATGTGAAGGCAAGCAACTTGAGAAACTGGTGCTTCTCCATGATTTGAATTCTGTTTCTGTGTTTTAGGATAATGAGATATATATATATAGACAGAGTTGAAATGAAAAGTTAAAAACATTGGCCTGTGGCTGTGGGGAGCTGAAAGCATTATCGAAACAGCCACATGCAATTGCGTGTTGGAAAAAGAAAAACAAGAGCAAAAAGTAGGACAAGTTTCCCCACTAGATAACTTCCATCACATGGCCGAAGTCAGAACGAAAAGCCTGCAAAGAATTTATATTTATATTTTTATTTCTTTCTTTATAGCTAGCTATGTCTGAGATCTGATCTCTTCTTTTACCACACAGATTCCAAATCACGTGCTCTGCTCGCCTATCCTACCTCTAAACACTGGGAGACTGCTCTACTTAAATCTAGACAAGCCATGTGTGGAAAATTCACGTACGCGGTGGTTCTCTCCTGTGAAGCGGATAAAGGTTTTTTTGGTTTTTGATATATTTTTAACTGTAAAAAGAAATAGAATTGAACGAAAAATTATTTTATTGATCAGAATAAAAAATAAAAATATTTTAGTAGGTATTTAAAAAAATACAGAAATTAACTTTTTAATAATAAAAGTTAAAAATTAAATGGTAAATTTTTCATAAAATAAAATAATTCAACCAATTCACTATTTTCTGTTAAATTTCCCGTTGATTTTAAAACATGAAGTAATGTGATTTTTATAAAAATTTTAAATATTTTTTTCTTGAGCTAACTTTTAATGTGAACTAAATTTACCCAAATTTAATATGTCTTACATCGGAATGATGTGTCTCTTATAAGAATTTCAAATACTCTTTTCTTTAAGTTAATTTTTGGGTGAATTTTCTTTAAGTTAATTTTTGGATGAATTAGAAGGTGGGAGGGAATGCGTTAAATCCCACATCAAGCTAATTTTTAAAATGAATTAGATCTGATTTAAATTTAACAATTCTCGTATCTATACAAATTAAGATGTTAGCAAAATTAGCTCAAAAAAATCTATATATTCATAGAATCTATACCTATAATATACCCTATACCTTTAATACTCTTAATCTATGGAAGATTCAATGAATTTAGCTTTACAAAACACATGCAGAATAATAAAGTTCAAAGAAATGGAGTTTACTTTGATAAAGTTCAGTACGATAAAGTTCAGTGAAATATTATAAAAAAAATATTATTCAGAAAGAAATTCCCGATAGCTAATTTACTCAATTAAATTCAGACATAACATTTCAAGAAAATTCCATTTTTAGGAGATAATAGTACAATCCAAATGGAAAATAGAATAGATCAACTTTCAAGATTCAATGCATCCTCTTCAAATTAATTCACTGAAAAGTCACAAACCAATCATATGTTGAATATTAAAAAAATTAAAAAATTTATTATTTAATTCTTATAGCATCTGCTTGGAATAAAAAATTTTATAAAAATTTAATTTAAATTTTTTTAAATTTTTATTTGAAATAAAAGAATTTAAAATTTTTTGATTAAAATTTTTTTTAATTATATATAAAAATAAAATTATGAATGATTTTGTAAGAATTTATTTAAATTTTTTTTATTATAAAATCATTCATGTCAAATAAAAGAATAATATAGATAAACTGATTACTTGATCTTTCATTTCTAAAAAATATATTAAAATATTTTTAAAATTTTTAAAAAATTTATTAATTATTAATTAGTTTTCCATTTAATTTTAATTATTAACTATTTTACTATTTAATTGCTATGATTTAAAAAAAACTTATTATTTGATCCTATTTGGCAATAATTTTAAGGTAACATTTAGTGTTTGAGCTAGTTAAAATACTGGTATTTTTAAAAGTTAAAGAAGCCAATTATGAAGAGTTATTTCTTTTTAACTTTTTAGCTAACTATTATCAGAATGGCTGCCGAATACTAAAATAACTAATTACTGTTAAAATTGTTAATATTATTGAGTGGACAAAGGGCATTGGGTCCTTAAATTTTGCAAAATATTATAGGTATATTGGTCTTTTAAATAAAAATAAAATATAAATTACATTAAACTCTGAACTTCTAATAGAAATCACATTTGGATACTCTTTTAATTTTTGTGCCATTTATACATTTCAATTATTATATACTTGATCTTTTTTTTTCCCCTCAAAATTATACACTTAATCGTTAAGATTTCTTTAAATGGAAGTTCAATCTTTTGACTTTCATATAATACTAACATTTAATTTCTAATAAAAAATAAATATAAGGGATTAAATACTGAAAAATGAATTTCAACATAGAAATTTAATTGGCCGAAAAGTGAGTTTTGAGAAAAGAAATTATTGGCCAAAAAGTAAATTTCAGCATAGGAAATTATTTAGGGTGAAATTGAATTTGTGCAAAATGTCACCTAGGCGCTAAGGTGCCTTAATTGAGCAAAATATCACTTGAGTGGGCACTAAGGCACTTAAGGTGAACAAAATATTATCTGAATGGGTATTAAGGCACCTAAAGTGAACAAAAAGTCGTCTAAATGGGTGTTAAAGCACTTAAAGTGGACAAAAAGTCGTCTGAGTAGAAGGAATCTAGAACAGGCAAAAAGTCACCTAAATAGGTGCTAAGGTACCTAAGGTGTGCGAAAAGTTACCTGAGTGGGCGCTAAGGCACCTAAAGTGGGTAAGAAGTTATCTAAGTGGGTGCTAAGGCGCACAAAATGTCATCTAAATAGATGCTAAGACACCTAAAGTGGACGAAAAATCACCTAAATGGGTACTAAAATACCTAGGATGGGCGAAAAATCACTTGAGTGGATACAAAGGCATCTAAGATGGACGAAAAGTAGCATGAGTAGGTGCCAAGGTACCTAAAGTAGTCGAGAAGTCGCCTAAGTGTTTGTAGTTTGGAATTTGTCTGAAAATTTCATACTTTATTGATATTGTTTTTACTTGTAGAATGTACATCAAAGATTTACTTTCATCCATAATATTGGAATTTTATCATGTCCTTTCTCTAAAGTGCCTTCCTCTCCGACCCTCTGAAAGAAACTGTCTTTCTTCCTTTTCTATTTTCAATGCTTGCTTTTTCATCATCTCGATGAATATATTTCTAAGTCTTCTCTATCAACTGATGAAAATCTCTTACTGGATTTTTAATTAAAGACTCAATAAACCTAGTGTTTCGACAACCCCTTTTAATGTTTCACATGCAATTTCATAGTTCAAATTATCAATTTATATGGTCTTAATATTGAATCTGTCCATATAAATTCTCAATGTTTCAACATCTCCTTGTCATAGCTTTTGCAAGTATAAAGATAATTTTTTAGGAGAAATACATATAACGAACTGATATTTGAAAATATTAGCGAACTCTTTAAAGTCATAAATGGAGTTAGTAGACAAGTACTCGTACTACTTTTGTGCTAAACCAATGAGGATTAAAGGAAACGACTTTTGTGCTAAACCAAGTGCTAGTACAACTTTTGTGCTAAAAGTCTACATGGTGTTACCTCCTAGTTTTGATGCTCCTAAACTCAATCAAGTTTGCAAGTTATAAAAGTCTCTGCATGGTCTAAAGCAAACCAACAGACAATGGTTTGTTAAACTCTCTCATGATTTAATTTCTTCTGGTTACTCTCGATCCAAGTCTGATCATTCTATGTTTGTTAACTCCATTTATTAATCATTCACAATAATATTAGTTTATGTTGATGATCTTATTCTTGCTGGAAATAATCTCACAGAAATTAATTTCCTCAAGAAACATTTAGATGATTGATCAAACATAATTTAGCCACATTTTTATTATCTTTATTACTGCTTAATTACACATTTTCTAGCTTAATTTATGATTTTTGTCATGTTTTTATAGAAAAGGAAGAAAATGGAAAGTTGGAGAAAAAATGCAGAAAAAGCTGGAAAAGTGATTGGGTCAAAGTGATTTGGCCAAATCACTGCCCAAATCACTCACAGAGAGCTGAAGCAGAAAATTGGGACTGACTTGCACGAGCAATTGGGGCAAGTAATTTGGGCAAATCAACTGCCCAAATCAAACTGAAGCAGAGGCAGACAGCAGCGCGGGAAAGAGGCAAATTTCAAATTTCAAAAGCATTGAAGTCCTATTCTACTTCAAATACTTCAAGATCAATCCTAGAATATCTCCAAGAGTCACTCCCAAGAAAGACTTTCTCAAGAAGAAGAATTCATTCATAATTAAATACAAAAGCAAATCTAAACTTGATCACGCGGTTGGCAAGGTTAGAGTTGGGTTTCTCTAAGTCTTAATGCAGTTAGCAGTTGAAAAGTAAAAACCCCAAGGACGTTCCTTAGCAACTTGTTAACTAGAGTTTGATTAGCGAACGTTTCCTAATCGAACTAAAACTAAGGAGGAATTTGGATTGTGAGAAGCGTCTTCCATGTCCTAAACTAACTTATTAAAATAAATAGGAGTATCAAAAAGATCAATGATCAATTCTAACAAGCTGAAATAGATCCATACTTCAACTAGAATCATTCTCCCATTGATTTACTCATTTAATTACTGCTTTCTTTTATTCAGCTTTAACTCTTCAAAACAAACCCCCTCTTTTATTTACTTTTGTTATTTGTCCAAGTCATTAATAGGAAAAATCATAGTGTCAAATTCCTGTGGTTCGACCCTATTGCCACTATCTGCAAATTATTTTGTTGGTTGATAATAGGTTTATTTTTTACGGCTTCGACAACCGCTATCAAAAATTGGCGCCGTTGCCGGGAATTTGATTTAACTAACATATTTTCCTTTTATGACCAGGGCTGATCGTAACTTCTTTACGATTCAGAAATTGAATGCACTACCAAGACCTTAAAGAAGCAAGCAAACTTGAGGAACCAAGCCTCCAAACCATCTTCATCAGCAACAGCAACAAACCTAGTATCTGCCATACAATCTGCTGCACCTGCTGCAGAATTTGCTGAACCTGCTACTATATTTGCTGCACAAAATCATTGTTGTATCTGCTACACAAACCGCTGCTGTACCTGCTGAATAAGTTGCTAAATCAATTGCTGAAATTGCTGTACATGCTGCACTTGTTGAATCTGTTGCTGCACAAGCTACTGCACTCAAAACCAGCCCTTAAAACTGCACCAGAACCAACCCAAAAACCATAAATTTTTGCTAAAAAAATTCCAGAACGAGCCCTTAAAACAGTAGCTGAACGAGCTGCTATAAAGACAGCCACAACAGCACCTGAAGAGGCAAAAAATGCAGCAGCTACTGCTCTTGAACCGACTGCTGTCCTTTCTGAATTTGAAGTTAAAAACATTGAGGCAAGAGCTCCAATGGCACAAAAAAGAACTCTTCGTGAACTAGCAACACCCTTGGATGATCAAACACTATGGTGCATTACTTACCCACCTTTGGCAGCCCCTTTTGAGCTCAAAAACCGGATTAATTCATCTCCTTCCAAAATTTAGAGGTCTGAAAAATGAAGATCCATACAAGCACCTTAAAGAATTTCACATTGTGTGTTCAATAATGAGGCCTCAAGGTATTTCCGAAGAGCATGTTAAATTAAGAGCTTTTCCCTTTTCTCTTGATGATTTTGCCAAAGATTGGTTATTCTATTTACCACCTGGATCCATCACTTCATGGGCTGAGATGGTGAGAGCCTTCTTGAGCAAATACTTCCCAACCTCAAAAGCTATTGGCATCAGAAGAGAGATCATTTGCATTAAGTAAAAGGATTATGAAGAGCTATATGAATATTGGGAAAGATTCAATCAATTGTGCACAAGCTGCCCTCAACATGACATCTCTGATAAGTCACTCATCGAATACTTTTATGGAGGTTTACTACCCGCGGAGAGGAAGTTTATCGATGCAGCATGTGGAGGATCAATTCAAGACAAAACACCTCAAGAAATGAGGAACTTAATTTCTACTATGGCAGCAGCTTCACAGCAGTTTGGAGATCAAAAACAGCCACCAAGAAGGGTGAATGAGGTGAGTACATCCACTTTGGCATCCCAAATTTCTGATCTCACCAATGCTGTCCGTAGCCTTGTTGTGGGTCAAGCCCAACAAGTCCAACAGATTCAGCAGTCCAAGCCATATGGAATATGTGCAAATATTAACCACCCAACTGATCTATGTCCTTCCCTTCAAGAAGAGGACCAGCAAGTCAATGCATTTGGAGGATTTAATGGGCAATGAAGGTATGATCCCTATTCTAACACCTACAATCCAGGTTGGAGGAATCACCCAAATTTCAGTTATGCAAGGACCAATCAATATCCAAGCTACCAGTAAAGAAATCAAGTCCAAGTTGCACCTCAAAAGTCCAATACACCCCTTGAAGAGATCGTGAAATCCTTAGCAAATTCGGTGCAAAACCTTGAGCAGCAAATGGCCACTTCAATGAGTAAGCTTGAATCACAAGGAAAGCTACCCTCCCAAACTGAAATCAATCCAAGGCAAAATGTTAGTGCCATTACACTAAGGAGTGGGAAAAAGCTTCAAGACAGCAAGGGTGAGCTGCGATCTGCCCAAATACAGAAACAGGTTGCTGAGGAGAAACTGCCGAAAAGTGATCAGGGGCATCGATTTGCCCAAATCGCAGATCCAATCAGTGGACAGACAGGACAGCCAGGCAAAATCGATTTGCCCAAATCACCAGAAAGGGCAAAAATCGATTTGCCCAAATGAACAGACCAGGCAGAATCTAGTCAGAGGCAAAAAATAGTACAACAACCAGTAGAAAAGTTCAAGGTACCTCCTCCCTTCCCAAAGAGATTTGCAAGATCACAAAAAGAAAAAGAAGAGAAAGAAATACTTGCAACCTTTCGCAAAGTGGAGATCAATATACCTCTCCTAGATGCTGTCAAACAAATACCAAGGGACACCAGCCAAGAGGATGAGGAGAATAGGAAAAATTTGAAAGAAACAAAAACAGAAGAGACAACATGCTGCACAGACTGGTCTAGAGGCGATTTGCCCAAATCACTTGTACAGACAGAATTTGATTTGCCCAGATCACTTGAACAGACAGAAATCAAATCAACAATGCAGACAGATTTTGATTTGCCCAAATCATCAGTGCAACCATAATTCGATTTGCCCAAGATCAGTACCAGATTGCAGCCATCTTTTATGGAGAAATATGAATTGGAGTTCAAAGTGCTGCCCAATCACATCAAAAATTCAAACATAGGGGCTAGAGGCACACCTCACTTGAAAGAGGAGAAATTAATCATGTTACTTCATGAGTACATGAAAGAAATAAGATGGGTTATAACCAAAATAAAAGGTGTGTTGCACTTCTTACTTAATTCTGTTGGAATCCTTTTCCCTCCCCCCATTACTTGAGCCTTGATCAAGTCAGAAAAGTCCAGCCCACGACTTTAAACTAGGGCGCTACTGGGAGGCAACCCAGCAGAGGCGATTTGTGCAAATTGATGGGAAAATCAGCAGAACTTAACTACAGTAGAGGTGATTTGGCCAAGTGATTTGCCCAAATCACTGTCCAAATCAGCAGAACCTCCAACAGCTGATCAATCTGCAGAATCTCGCCTTGACAGAATGGAGGCCGAATCATACACATGGAAAGCATGCTGTAGTTGCTGGTTCAACACTTCATACCTATAGACCACCACCACACTTGATTTGGCCACTGATTTGGCCAAATCACTACCCCAGGGAGTCCCTCTCTCTCTTATTTTTCCTTTATATGTTTTGCATTGAGGGCAATGCCTAGGCTAGGTGTGGGGGTATTGGGGGAATATTTTTGCACTGTTTGCACCATCTTTTGTTTTCTTTTTTTCATCTTTTGCTTTCTTTTTGCTTCTTTTTGCATTTTTTTTACCCTTTTACACACACCAAAATTTTTTCACACACATTTTTGCACTCATATTCACTTTTGCACACACCAATAGATTTCATGCACACAAGATTTTATTTTAGCCTTTGCTCTACTCAGTATAGATGACAAAGTTAAAAGAGCCTCCTATCTCATGACCCCATTAAATTTTCCAACCCTTTAAGCCTAAATTGAATCAATTACAGTGTGTTACCTTCTCTTAGGAAGTTTTTCTCTCAAATTGAATCTTTACACTTGCTATGGTCAAAGGAAAAATATATACATGCAATAAAAAGTTAGTGTAACTCTCTATGAGCTGATTTGCCCAAACTGTTATGAAAAGAAAAAAAAAAACTCAGCAAAATCAAAAAGCACAAAACATAACCTGTTTCGATGGTCAAAGACTATGAACAGAGCTAGTAGCCACTTGAACAAGTGACCAACTGAGTAACCGGGGGTGATACCACCAATATACACCTTTTCATAAAAAGGTTGGTGACTTTTTCAGGCAAGAATAAAAAGTGCTGCTGAATAAAAAGGGGGGCAAGTCACTCTAAGGGGTTGTATTAAGCCTAAAATGAAAGAATAAAGCATGATCAAATAAAAAACTTTCTCTTAGCCATGGTGGGTAAAAGGAAATAAGAAAAGAGAGGACAACCTTAGTGCATGTACTCTACATTGTAATACTTCAATTTGGGAGTCTAGGAGGGGTTGATTAAGTGGTACTTAGGCTAAAAAGAAAAAGGAGCTTGATTGGCTAAGTTATTTGTTGCTTGAGGACAAGCAAAAAGCTAGGTGTGAGGGGTATTTGATCAAACATAATTTAGCCACATTTTTATTATCTTTATTACTGCTTAATTACACATTTTCTAGTTTAATTTATGAATTTAGTCATGTTTTTATAGAAAAGGAAGAAAATGGAAAGTTGGAGAAAAAAGTGCAGAAAAAGCTGGAAAAGTGATTGGGTCAAAGTAATTTGGCCAAAGCACTGCCCAAATCACTCACAGGGAGCTGAAGCAGGAAACTGGGACTGACTTGCGCGAGCGATTGGGGCAAGTAATTTGGGCAAATCAACTGTCCAAATCAAACTGAAGTAGAGGCAGACAGCAGCGCGGGAAAGAGGCAAATTTCAAATTTCAAAAGCATTGAAGTCCTATCCTACTTCAAACACTTCAAGATCAATCCTAGGACATCTCCAAGGTCACTCCCAAGAAAGACTTTCTCAAGAAGAAGAATTCATTCATAATTAAATACAAAAGCAAAGAAGGAATAAAAGACTATAAAAGACCAAGTCAAATTAGGATTCCAAATCCTAATTGGACTAGGACCCTTTACCTATAAAAGGATATAGCCCTAAACCAGCAGGAGGACCATCAAATTTTTAGCAGAAACTCATCGGCAACTGCAGAATTTCGGTAGCCTCTCCTCTTCTACTTTTCTTCTTCTTCCTTTTTGTGATTTTGTTCACCATGAGTGGCTAAATCCATTCTTTTCTAGTTGAAGTTGGGAAATTTCATATTTGTGATGAATTGGGAGATTTAAAACTCCATTATTAAACTCTTATTTACTTTCAATATTTATGCAACTCGATCTTTCTATAATTATTGCTTTGCTTTTAGAATCAATTAAGGCCTGTTGCTTTTAATTGCATGAGTAATAAATTGTTTGAATGATTTAGGTCCGTAATTGCTTAGATTGTTTAAACACAAGTATAATCAGTTGCATAATCTAAACTTGACCACACGGTTGGCAAGGTTAGAGTTGGGTTTCTCTAAGTCTTAATGCAGTTAGCAGTTGAAAAGTAAAAAACCCCAAGGATGTTCCTTGGCAACTTGTTAACTAGAGTTTGATTAGCGAACGTTTCCTAATTGAACTAAAACTAAGGAGGAATTTGGATTGTGAGAAGCGTATTCCACGTCCTAAACTAACTTATTGAAATAAATAGGAGTATAAAAAATATCAATGATCAATTCTAACAAGCTGAAATAGATCCATACTTCAACTAGAATCCTTCTCCCATTGATTTACTCATTTAATTACTGCTTTCTTTTATTCAGCTTTAACTCTTCAAAACAAACCCCCTCTTTTATTTACTTTTGTTATTTGTCCAAGTCATTAATAGGAAAATTCATAGTGTCAAATCCCTGTGGTTCGACCCTATTGCTACTATCTGCAAATTATTTTGTTGGTTGATAATAGGTTTATTTTTTACGGCTTCGACAACCGTTATCAATGATTATTTCAAAATTAAGGATTTAGGATCACTTAAATTTTTCTTGGGCTTGATCCTAAGATTTAACAAAGGTATTTCTTTTTGTCAAAGAAAATGTGCTCTTGAGCTTTTGGAAGAAACAAATTATCTTTCATCTAAGCTTGTGAAGACCCTAATGGATTACAATGTTAAACTTTCAAAATAAATGGGCACTCCTCTGGTAGATGTTTCTTTCCATAAAAGATTGGTGGGCAAATTACTCTACTTAACAACAATAAGTCTTTGACTTAAATTTTATCACAAATTAGTTAAGTCAATTTCTCTCTGTCCCTACAAATTTGACACAAGGTCCTTTAATAGCAAGAGCTCTTCTAGCCAAGCCTTGTAGCTCTACACAAGGTCCTTTAATAGTAAGAGCTCTTCTAGCCAAGCCTTGTCCTTTCCTTCTAATTCTTCTCTTAAACTCGAAGCTTTATGATTCTGATTGGGGGAGTTGTGGAGATGCTAGGAGATCTATCACAGGTTACAATATTTATACTGGCAATTCCTTAGTAAGCTGGAAGTCGAAGAAGCAAAATACAATCTCACGGTCATCTTTTGAGGTAGAATATAGAGCACTTGCATCCACAACCTATGAACTTCAATAGATTTTATTCATCTTACAGGACTTGGAAATTGATCATCTTAAGCTAGTTATGATCTATTGTAACAACCAATATGCTTTTTTACATTGCAGCTAATCCAAGATTCTATGAACATATGAAGCACATTGAATTAGAATGCCACTTGGTCAGAGAAAAAGTGCAATAAGGCTTAATTAAGCTCCTGCTAGTTTCATCTCATGCGCAACTTGCAGACATTTACATCAAGGCTCTTGGAGTTACTCCCTTCCACAATATCTTGCTTAAGTTGGGAATAATCAACATCTATTCTTCCGCTTGCAAGTGGATCTTAACACAATAGAATAATCATGGATAAAGCACCAATAGTAAAGAGCCATGTGTATTTTATTTATTGATTTATTTTGTTAGAACAATTAGCTTAGTTAGCTAGTCTGTTAAGTAGAAAATAATTTTCCTACATGTTTCTCTTATGAGTTGAACTCTTGTTATACGCACAAATTTCACTTTTGAAATTAAAGACAAGGAAAATGTAAACAAATATCAATTTAATAAAAAAAAGCAAGATTTGATCTCTAACAATGAATTTCTTAAGATAAAGAAACTCGATACTTTAATTCTTTCTTTTGACTTGTATGATTCAAGAATTTGAAAAGCTTGTTCTTGAATTAGTAGAGAAGACTTCTTCGATTTGGAAAAGGAGGACTTGTAGATTTGATTATAACGACCCGAAAATCGGACCGCTACTGGCGCTAGGATCCAGATCGGCTTAAGGCCGCCGGGACCCGTAGCAAGCCTGACATACAACCTGTAAATCTGTGTAATCCCATACATGATCAAGAACATACGTAAAAATTAAAACTTTTCTTTCATTCATACACCAAACTCAACCTGTGCATGCACTGAACATAATCATAAACATGATCCCTCTGTGGGATCTCATAAATGCCCCAATGGGCGATACAATAATGTTGAGTTGGTTTACATAAACATTATAAAAAGATTTAGGATCATGCATTAAAAGGGATACCTTACACATAGGTCAAGCACAACCTCTAATCCTCAAAATCATTACATTACATAACTATTCATAACTTTACAATTTCATCATGTCCACATTCTATCTATTACATACAAACGACTTCAATACTCTTACGGACCTCCTGGTCTACCCTGTACCTGCATACCTGGGGTTAAGGGGAAAAGGGGTGAGCTACAAGAGCCCAGTGAGTAGAATAATAAAACATTTAAACATATGGTAACATGAAATGCATCACATCACAACTAATCATATCAAGGATGAACTTTTCACCATGTAGCCCTCTACATATTCCAATCATGCCAGGGGCGTAGTGCAGGCCACACCTGGTCTTTCTCTTATACATAACATAACATACATAATCCATGGTGCCGGGGGCATAGTGCAGGCCACGTCCGGTCTTTCTCTTACATAGTGCCAGGGGCGTAGTGCAGGCCACACCTGGACTTCCATATCATATCATCATGTCATAACATATGAGGGCTAATGGATCATTCAACATTCACCCGCATCAACAACATCTTATGCAATGCAACATATTCGTGTAACTAATGCAATCAACCTATTACATATAAACATGATGCATGAATATGCTTTAAACATTTGATTTAGTAAGATAAAAAGGTTTAATTTAGTTCTACTCACCTCTGGCTAGCTCTGATACTGACAGAAGCAGCTGACTCACTGTTGGGGTCCTCGGTTCCTCGGGTCCGAACCTACACAGGTAGACTCAAATGAGGGACCAACATACTATAACATGACTCTGAAAACATCCCCCAAAAACCCCCTAAAACACCTTAAAACAATCATGCAAAACATGCAAAGGAAGGCTGAACAGGGCAGGTTTGGCGGCACCTTCGGCGGCCGAAAGTCCCTCCAGAGCCGAAACCCAGGCAGGTTCGGCGGCACCTTCGGCGACCGAAAGTCCCAGACAGAGACGAAAGTCTCTTTTCGGGGGCAACTTCGGCAGCCGAAAGGCCTGCCTCCCAAGCAGGTTCGGCGGCCGAAAGTCCTTCGACTGCCGAACCTGGTTTCTGCAAAAGGGCAGAAACTTGGTTCCCGCAAAAGGGCAGAAACTTGGTTCCCTTTGCACAAAAATCTCTCCTTCCCATTCCAACATGCATATAACTCATCCAAATCATGCAAATATACATACATTGGCTCCTAGGGGCTTCAAACCATCATAAACCCCAACTACAACACACAACATCAACACATTGCTCAAAAACACAACATAAGCTCATAAACCTAACCATAAGCTAAACATGCATTCTACCCCATAAATCTTCATCAAACTTACTTAAAACATGCAATGAGCTTAAGATCGGCTCTTACCTCTTGAAGATCGAGAGATAGACGACCTAAACTCGGAGATGGGAGAGATTTGAGTTCTTAAACCTCAAAGCTCCAAAACTTGCTCAAAACTTAAAAATCTTCAAAACAAGATGAAAACTTGTGAAAATCGTGAAAAATTTGGAGGGAAAACTCAAAGATTGGTGAGGAACGGCGGGAGCTCACCTTGGTCGACAATGGGGAGACAAGCTCGCCCGTTTTCGGCTAAGGGACCCTTTTATAGTGGCTGGCCAGGCCAAGTTCGGGGGCCGAACGTGCCTCCGCATGCATGCCATGTTCGGCGGCCGAACTTGAGGTTCGGCGGCCGAACCTAGACTTCCCTCACTTATGCCTTCGAGGGCCTAAGGCACACCCGAAATGCCTGCATGTTCGGCGGCCGAACTTTGAGTTTCGGCGGCCGAACCTGTGTTTTCCTCCAAGGTTGTTTTCATGCAAAAACTCATTTCCTTTTTACTTAAAATCATCAAAACACATTAAAACCTTTTATGAAAATATGGTCTTACCCTTTTAGAAGTCTCCGACATCCAAAATTCCACCGGACGGTAGGAATTCCGATACCGGAGTCTAGCCGGGTATTACATTGATAGTCATGAAATTTAGTTGGAAGTTCCGTGAGATGGTATGTTCTTTCCTTTGACATTTATGATTTAAACTCTTGAAAAACTTATTTTTTAATTGGTAGAGAAGATCTATTCAATTTGAGAAAGAATGACTTAAAGAGTAGATTTAATAGTTTCGAGGCTGGAATTGGTAGCTTGTAATCTTGAGAAAATTTATGCCGCTTAGACTTGATTTTCTTCTCTCCCTCCTTAGGAGGAGTGCATCTCTATTTATAGAAGATTTTGGGAGGAAAGTCCAATTGGATGTTGACAAGTGTTAACTTATCTTTTTTAAATGGGTGACATAGCATTCTTTTAATTTTTTAATTTATATGACATATATTTAAATAAATTTATTTAATAAAATTAATTTAATTAAAATTAATTAAAAATTACTAAATAAAATTTGTAAACTCAAAATACTATGTGATATTTTATAATTGAAACTTAATTTTTTATTCCTACACTTGTTTATAAAAAGCTTCATTTTCAATAAAACTCATCTTTTTTTTTTTCAATCTCAATTTCAATAAAATACTCAATAAAATTAATGGATATTTTTATTAACAAAAAAAATAACCTAGTCTTTTCAAAAGATAAAATTATTTTTTTAAAAAAATTATTAACATTTATATATAAATTTATTAATATATTTTATTTTAAAATTAAAATAAAATAATATAGAATAAATTATTTTATTAAAAAATATTTTCATATTCCACACATAAATTATTTTTTTTAAATAAATAAAGATAAATCTATTTCATGATAAATCCAAAATATAAATAAATGAAGTTTTAATTTTATTTTCTTCATCATTTATATGTTATTTGAGTATAACATATACTTTTTTTTTCTCAATTCTGAATATAGTTAATTTTTTTTAATGATTTTAAGGCAATTTAAACTTCACGAGATTTAATTAATAAGTCCTAATAAATTCTTAAACAAATCCAACTCAGAACCTTTATGAGGTTTTACTAAATTCCAAATTCAACCAACAAAATCCAAATCCTCCATTTGTAAGCATAACCTGTGCAAAGATCCTTTCTGCTTTCCTCTCCTTTATATTCTTAATATAATAAAACCCACCACCTCTTATCTTTCTAGCTCCAACAATAACAAGAAAATTAGGAAAACTGGCATGGCCTCTTCTCTTGTTCTCTCCAATCTGTTCTCTTCTTCCTTACCTCGCCCTCCCAATAACCTAATAAAACCTCGCTGCCCCATCATAATTCCCTCGCTCCAATTCCAAAATCTCACAAATTCAAAATTTTTTGGACCCACCCATCGCTTTCCCTCAAATTCTTTCTCATTTTCCTGGAAAACTTCGTCCCTTAGTTGCCTTAGATCAGATGGGAATACAAGCAGCCCTGTCTCTGAAGAGGCGCTTGTGGGAGAGGACTCAGCAGCGTTTGAGTTGGGCAAACAGAAGATACTATCTTGGATATATTTCAGTGTGATATTGGGAGTTGTTTTATATGTTCTTGATGTGGTTTGGATTGATAACTCTACGGGATATGGAAAGCTTTTCATTGATGCTATTTCAAATCTTTCAGAGAGCCATGAAGTAAGTTAACTGATTTATTTGTTTACTTAGTCCAGAACTCAAGAGTATCCATAGAATTTGAGGAGATTTATGTTGAGATAAATTAAAAAGAAAACAAGATATATTTTCTGCATACAATCTATCCAGCTTTAATTTTAATTTCATACAGAAGATTGATTATAAAGAAGAGTAATTTTATCTACGTGGTTGGTTTGTTCTTTGAGACTTGTGCAACAAATTGAATTGCAATATCACAATTTGAAAAACAATCTTTCGCAGGCTGTAATGTTGATACTGATTTTCATTTTCGCCACTGTTCACAGTGGCTTGGCTAGTCTCCGTGATGTGGGTGAGCAACTCATTGGAGAACGACCATATCGGGTTTTGTTTGCTGGGGTTTCTCTTCCATTAGCTCTTAGCACTGTAGTAAGCAATTCCCAGCCTTTAGATAGTATAGATTTTAGTTTTCTTATTTAAAAAAATTAATTTAATTTTTGTTTACAAATTCCCTTCTTCAGGTGTACTTTATCAACCATAGATATGATGGAGTTCAGTTATGGCAGCTTCAGAGTGATGTATTAGTACATCAACTTGTGTGGCTTTCTAATTTTATCTCTTTCTTTTTTCTCTATCCTTCAACGTTTAATCTGTTAGAAGTAGCAGCTGTTGACAAGCCTAAAATGCATCTTTGGGAAACTGGGATAATGAGGATCACAAGGCACCCTCAGGTTGGGTATTTTCTTTACTTGTTCCTTTGCATTTACACAAATCTTTTGTTTCTTAGTACATCCAACTTGTTTTCTATGAAGCTGAAAAATTTAGTAATTTTTATACTATATTTCAATCAATCCGTGAATGTGTGGACAACTCAACTCATCATACTGGTAACATGTGAGTTCTTTGTGGCAACTATTAGATTAGATACTTTTGGCTGCCAGCATGTGGTTTTTTGGCCTACACATGTAGAATGAATTTGCAAAATTTTCTCTGGGTTAGAAGACATATTACTCCAAATTGAAAACCACCATATTATATTTTCTTTTGCAAATGTCTTCATTTTTGTAATCCCAAAATTCCTTGGATAAAGCCTCATTAAGGTGCTGCCAGAGTAGAACAGAATACTGTTGATTCTGTGTTCATAAAACAATCCCTGTCATCTATGTCTCTGTTTAACGTGCACGCACACACTCATGAAGGCCAGTTGTAGGCAAATCTACATACAGATATTTCTTTTCAGATGGTTGGACAGGTGATGTGGTGCTTGGCTCATACAATTTGGATTGGAAATTCTGTAGCTGTTGCTGCATCTATTGGTCTAATTGGGCATCATTTATTTGGTGTGTGGAATGGAGACAGAAGATTAGCAAAGCGATATGGAGAGGCTTTTGAGGCTGTAAAGAAGCGGACAAGTATAGTTCCATTTGCTGCAATAATTGATGGTCGTCAAAAGTTACCCAAAGATTATTATAAGGAATTCCTTCGGTTGCCATATTTTTCAATTACTGCCTTGACTCTAGGTGCATACTTTGCTCACCCACTTATGCAGGCTGCCAGCTCCAGACTTCATTGGTAAGCATTTCATCTTAGTTCCATCAAATCTACGGTGGGTTGAATTGCAAATGGTTAACTTAAAACAGATAGGGATTTATTCTCAAAAGGGAAAGATAATATCTTCTGTATACAATTCTTACTTTGTTGGGAAAGTACATGAATGATGGATGATCTCACCCTCGAAGAACTGGAATCTAAATGAATGAAAATGCCAAAAACCATAGAAGCCTTTTTAGCATGTGTAGGCAGAGATATTAAGAGGGAGTGTTTAGCTTGGAAAAGGGCACTGAACAATGTTATACAATTATGCTTACTTATGTGTTATTGAAATGAACAGTGATTTATGAATTTTTCTAGTTGTAGATTTGAGTTTTGTTCAGTTTTCAGTGATTTGCAGAGTCCTAGAACTCAAAAATCCGTTCATGGTTGTTGTAAACCTCTAGTTATAGATTTTTTTCTTTTAATCAACGGTTGGATCAAATCTTCTCTGTGCTTCAGAAGAAATGTGTACTTGAGAGGGCACTTTCACTCCAATGATCGTAGACCTAATGTGTAAGTTAGCTCTTGAACCATGTGAGAAAAGTAAAACCAGTCCAGTTATTGTGGACTATTCATTGAATTCATTAAAAATTGTCATGTTCACTTTGTGTCTTCTTTTATTAGTAAAATCAGTCAAATTTAAAATATTGTGAAATATTATGGATATCCTTTTTTTTTCAATCAATGAACAAAATAATTTCCTCAAAACTCTCTGAATGCATTTCTTTTCATTTAATATTTTTGGGATAAATTTCTTTGAAATGGTTTTTCTTTTTCTTTTTTTTTCTCTTGAAAAGAAAAAAAGTGACAGGTGGATATTTTGTTAATTGTAAATATTGTTTGAACTTTGCCTGAAAAATGGCCCATCATTCCATATCTAACGCAGAGGTCTGGTAGCCATTTATACCTTAGATTGACCCATTGTAATCCACCATCTAAATTCCTGTTTTGAATTCCAACTTTGAAAAGCATCTTGATATTTAGTTTAACTTTAATTCTGAGGAAGCTTGAATAGCCATTGCCCCCTGCATGAGCCAAATCCATCATTCCATATGATCATTGTAAGCTGACCATGGTGTATTATTCATAACTATTTTGAAATTCACCTCGCGTTGAAAGCAGAACATAAAGATATTTCTTTTAAGAGAAAACTGAGAACTGATGCCTAATAGGCCATGATTTTTTTAAGCAGGCTTTGACAACATTTGCACTTTGTTTTTGTCCAGTAATAAGTTTACCAACTAGCATATGCTGATGTTGGGGTTGATGGAGTCAACTCAAGAACAATTTCCTTACGGTTGAGTTTTTGTGCTTTGATGTCTAAAGGAGAAACTTCTGCTTCTTGATTGTTCATGAGTGCTGGAGATGAGAAGATTTAAGATGAGTGAAGACAGTGAGAGAGAAGGAAGGCTAGATTCAAGGCAAAGACCACCTTGAAAAATAAAATGGATGAGCACTCCCCATAGCACATCTCCACCCTCTCTCTCTCAAACCATACCGTCACTATCCTCTTAAACCCATTTCCATCTCCACTTATAGAAATAGGCTCACCCTAGGGGACCCTTATTCTTCCACCAAGCTAGAACCCCACGCCAGGCATACCCATTTCATATCGTCCATATTCTCTCCACCGATAATCTTGTTTCCGCCATCACCTCTTTTTGCTGCTGACTAGTGAAAGTGGACACACCAAAAACCATCAAGTCGATCTCCTCCAAGGAATGGAACCAGTAGCAGCTTCTCCCATTGTGCGCAGCTCCAAGAGATATTGACTCCTCTCACCTGTCGAGGCAAAGCCAAGGATTTGTACACACCAAAAACCCTTAAAAGATTTTTTGAGTCTAATCAAACTCTTTAATTTTCGATTTTGGCCAAATAACTCTAAATTTAAGGTGTTAATTAACAGACTTAAATAAATTAGAAAGTAAAGCTTTCTAATGAATAAAATATTAATTTCATTTTTTATATTTTAAATAATTAAAATAAATAATTAAAAAAATTGATAACTTAAAATCCATCTTCTTCAAATCCAATCCCATATAAAATCCACTAAAATCCCTAAAATCTATATTGGATTTACTTTTATTTTTGCTATTGGATTTATCTCTTATTTTTTGCTAATTCTTGATTACCATAAATAGTTAGTGGATTCTTGGTCTTCAATCTTGTATAATGGAGTTCTGAAGAACATGAATGTATGTGTTCTTGATTTTTCAATTTTAAAAATTAAAAAAATATATATATATTTTAAGGATGATATTAGAATTATCTTTCACCTTTCAGATTTAGCCTTAATTGGTTTAAAATTATAATATATTGGACTAATTAAATCGAAATTAAAAATTGAGAGATTTAATTATACCAGAAAAATCTTTAGAGGCTTAATTGGTTTGATTTCAATAATAATCTTGGGTGAATGTATTATTATACACACTTGTATTGTCTTTTTTTAGTTCATGCAGTTTTATATTATTTTTTATTTTAATTTTTAGTGCTTTATTAAAATAAATAAATAATTATTTAAGTATAGATAATTGAGTATTAATAATAACAATTTACTCATAATATGATTTAGTGAGGAAAGTTTTCCCCACAAATTCACAAATGTTTAGAGGAAAACATTTAGGTATTAATACTTTGCCTTTTGTAGGGGAATATTTTTGCCACTAAAAATTTATAAATTCTTGAGAAAAACTTTTCCCACTAAACTTTATCTTAAAGGTAACTTATAACATAGTTTTCGAGATTTAGTTCTTATTATTTTAATAATTAAAAATTTTGTTCTAAATTTTTATTCTATTAACAAAATATTTATTCTTTTACAATTCACTATTAAATTATAATAATTTAGTTTTTTGGATTTCACTTTAATCTTTTTAATTTTAATAATTTGTAACAATTTAATTCTTATAGTTTTAACATTTATAATAATTTAATTCTTTTAATTTGAGTTGACCTTTTCAATTAATAGTTGACTAATAAAAAAATTAACAGAAAGACTATTTTATTAATAAAATAAAAATTCAGGACTAAACTGTTTAGTCTTAAACAAGGAGGACTAAATTGTGAGATTTTACCAATATTGGAGACTATATTATAAATTGTCCATCATTTAACAAGGAATTCAGTGTGCCTCTAATAGGAATTACTCTTTGTAACAATTTTTTCCCACTAAAAATATCATTGAGAATTTACTTAGCCGCTGTTCACTACAATAAAATGGTCTATTTTGATATAAATTTATCGACGTAATATATAAATATCTGCAAATTTATGTAAGTGTAAAATATTTTCCAACACAAATTATAAGTGTGGTTAAATTTTAATTATATACTGACGCTTTAAAATATTTATTTGCATATAGTTTTTTTTTGAAAAAATCTCTCAATGAAAAGTGTAAATGTCGACTAATTATATAAGTGTCAAATATTTTACTACATAAGTATAAGTATCAGAAAATTTTAATTATATACTAATATTTTTAATAAACTAATCTAATTTGATGGTTTGCTTCAATTTTTTTGTTAATCAAGTTAAATTTTTATGGTTTGATTTGATTTTTCATAAATTGATTTGATTTTAATTTATTTTTAAAAGATCAATTTTTTGTCCAATTCTATTTTTTCTGTTTAATTTGATTTACATATAATTTCGATTCATTTCACAAAAATATTAGTTATTATAATTTCAAATCATTTCAAAAAACATTAGTTATTTAGATTTTAATTATTGTGCTTCATATTATTTTTTTAAAAAAAAAATACTAAATTCAGTTTGATTAGATTTAGTTAAATTAAAAAATCTATTTTAGTTTAGAGTCGAAATAATCAATTACATATTTTCATGTTTTGATATGTAATTCAGTTATTAAATATGTGAAATTAAAGGCTAAAAATTTAAAATTCAATCAAAATCGATCCAGAGTTTAATTAATATATTATCAAATTATATATTTTTCTAAATAAAAAAATAAAATATATAATAATTCAATTTACTTAAAAAAGTTATATATACTTACTTAAATTGCATTTTTATTTTTATAATCACTAGTTATAGATTAATAATTATTTATATAAACATAAATTAATATAAAATTATCTTCTCATAATAAAAATAATTAAAAGACATCAGTTTCATTCAATATTTCGTTTCACGAATTTATTTTCAACAATTCACATCACTCTAAAATATTGCTAAAAAGAAAAATTAAAGTTCATAATTTCTCTATGTTACTTTAAACGCGGCTTTCACTTTTCGCAATTTGACAAGATTCCTTTAGTATTAATTTAAGGTGAAATTTAAATTTTAATAGAATCTACTTTGATTCCTAATGCTTTAAATTAAATACAATTACGAGTAAATTTAATTTTAAATTTAATTTTATAAATATTCAAAGTTGATCTTTTTAATTTTAAACAAAAAATTAATTCTCTCTATAAAATCTTTTTCTTCCTAAATTTCTATTTACTTTTAATTAATTTGAATATAATTTTAATTTTATCCACTTTATTTAGGAATATAAGAATAGAGCTCCTATCATTTTTCCACATACATAAAGAACTCCAATGACCGCCAGATTTCTCTCACCACGAGACTTGACTTGATTCTGAAAAAAAATACGGACCCAAAACTTATCAAGTCACACGCAACGAGGTCGGTCCAACATCGCGCGATCCAACCCTATAATGTGAAGTGGATTGAAACTATGCATACAGGTCTATCCAAAAAAAACCTAATATGGTGATGCGACAGAAGATGAGGGAAGCAAGTCTAATCACTTTGCAGGTCTGTCAACACGTGTGTCGAAATGAATTAAATGGCTGTCTGGTGGGGTATTCTGAGTCGTTCGTACTGAGTGATAGAGACAAGTGGCATTATAGCTTAGTAGAGTGGCAGTTACGGTCACTTGAAAAAAAAAAGGAAAAAAAAAAGAGATAAAAAGGAATAGAGGTAATCTTCCTAACTAAAATGACATTCGCATTGTAAAATTCTATTTTCTATTCTCTAAATCTTAAAATATCATACTCCAAACTATGGATCTCTAAACTAGAAATGATAATTTTTAAGAATGTCCAGTAGGTATAGAGTTCTCAACTGTACTGCCGGTTGTACATGCACCAGTTGCTTTTGAAGTTTGGCAACCTTCTTCACCTGGACTGCTAAAAATGAACTGTGATGCCGGTGTTTTGCATACAGGCGTGGTTTCGTGATGAACAAGGTTTTGTGTTGGCTAGTGCTTCAAATGCTCTGGTCACCGGAAGTTCATGAGGGGATGCTGTGGTGTTCGGTATTTTAATTTAGACAAGTTAAATCCAAAATATAACAATGAAATAAAAATACAAGAACAGTAATAAACACAAACCACGCTATATATAGAAATATCAGTAGCATTGCACACAAGAAGCAACAAAGAAAGCTATCTAGCTAGCATTACAAAACAAAACACAAAAGCCAAACAATCATCTCCCATAGATTGACTTGAGAGATGATAAGCATTGATTGTTTTGCAGCATTATTTAACCACACTGTAGGTGTGGACTTATAGTCCTGTCACCTTTATTTCCACGACATTTCATTCAAATAACATGTCCCACACCATTTGTCTTTCAAAAGAAACAATTCATACACGGTGATAATTGCACATTGATAGTATACAGACCCATTCATCTAGCGACGGAAGCTTCTGACTTGGCGGGGTGGATCGGCTTCGTCGTCTCGGAGCTTCACAAGAGTGTAAGTACCTGCACCAGCAACAGCCCCAAGTGTGGGTGCCACCAAGTATATCCACAAATCCCTGTAATTTCCTGCGGCTACCGCTGGCCCCAGAGTCCTCACAGGATTCATTGAACCTCCGCTAGATGGCCTGCCACGAAGAAAGTTGAAAATTTGCAATTATTAAAATGCTTTTCTAATGGAATCTTCGTTGGTCGCACCTTTCGGGAGCCACAATCCCTCTGTCAAGACCGTCTTGTCACGTTTTCATATATAACCAAACTAGCCATTTGTCACCACTGACTAGACTACTCAAACTATTTCCCTGACTTGTCTCAAACACATTATTATTCCTATATTTATCATATATTTTATGAATTACATTTATAAATAAATAAAAATAATTAAAACTAATTCAAGTTTTAATTTTTCAAAATTATACTCTTGCCATTGGCAAGGAATAAATAAAGGAAATAGGCATGGATTATTACTCACCCAGCTACTAGAATGTTGAGCATAACAGTTGCTCCAACTGCTATTCCTGCCAACTCGCCTACCTGATAATAGAGTGAGAGAATTTAGATCAAAACACAAATAAAAATGGAGAAAATATATATTTTAGAGGAAAGAAATGGAGCCTAAAATTAGAAAGGAAATGAAAGAAAACTTACAGCTCGGGTATCAGTTGCAACAGCGGTGACGACAAACAAGAGATTGAAAGTAATGAGAAACTCAAGTGCAAAAGCCTGTCCAACGCCAACGGAAGGAACAGTTACGCCACCAGACATGAAAGGATGGAAGACACCTTTAAGAGCAAAAGAAGCACAAATGGAAGCAGAAACTTGGGCAGCTATATAGGCAGGGACTTGCATCCAAGGAAAGTGACGGAGAGCTGCAAAGGCAATGGTCAAGGATGGATTCAAGTGAGCTCCTGATATGTGTCCAGTTGATAAAATTATTATCATCACGGCTAGCCCAGCACATGCTGCATTCCCAATCAATGACTCTGCTCCGTTGTACTTTTGGTTCACTATCGGTCCTGCTGTTGCTGCAAATATCAGGATGAAGGTTCCCACAAATTCTGCTCCAAGCTTCAACACAATTCCATTTTCCCATATTATTAGATTTTTTAAAATTATAGAAATTAAATAATAAAATAATTAATGAAAAGATTAATTAATAATTTTTTTAAAATTATAAAATTAATTATTAAATTTTTCGTATTATAAAAATTAAATAATATATATATTTTTTTAAAATATTGAACGCATCCAAAAATATATCAATCAAAACTTCAGAGATAAGATAACAAACCGTCCCAACATAATCCGAAGAGCAGGTGAGTTATTTCATATTATTTTAAATATTTTAACAAAAGAAAGTGCCAAAGAAACAAATATTTAAAATCTGATCCTTAATATCAGACCCAAATGAATAAAAAAATTATAGAGTCAAATTTAAAAAAAAAAAAGATTTAGAATCACAAAAAGTCAAATTAATAAAATTTTTATTTTTTTATTTTAAAATATTTCAAGAAAATAGGACTATGAATATTTGAATCCTGAACTTCTAAATTATATATTCACTCAATCTCATACCTTCTTTGAAAAAAAAATATTATATTGACTCTTTTTAGCTCTATAATTAAAAAAAAATCCAATTAAACGTGGGCTTTTTCCTTTTCTAAATCTAAAAAAAAAATAATATTTATATTCTTTATCATTATTTTTCCTTTTTATTTTCTTCCATTATTTTCTTCCATTCCTTAGGCCGTGATTCATTTGTCTACAAAATAATGAAGTAGACAGCCTATCAATTAAGACTTTGCTTTTAAATTAAAATAAAAAAAATCCCTATCGCAATAATAGACCTAATTAGGAATATATTTAAAATATTTAAAGTAATATAATTTAACTTATTTAATATATTTTGTATTCATTTTTATTAAAAATTAAATTAATTTAAATTTATATATTGATTACATATTTAAATTAATTTTGAGATCAAATCTTTATATTTATATTTAAATTTATGAATAATATACATATATATATATATATATATATATATATATATATATATATATATATATATTTAAAGTCAACCTTAAGGAGTGTTTCTCCGACTTTGTCAAAATAAATAAAAAGTGTTGTGTCCAAGTGACATGAATTTACTATCATCACTGAGTAAAGCTAAATCAGTGAGCGCTTATGAGTTAAAACTGCAATATTTTATTAATTTAATTTAAATTTAAATATGTGATTTATTATAATTTATTTATTTATTCAGAAAATGTACAAAAATTTCCCCATTGGTTACTCTAGTTATGTATATAAAGGCTGCGGAATTTAAAAAATAAAAAAATAAAACAATATTCTAATGTGAAAAAATTAACAAAGTGAGAGAGAAGGAAGAGAAGAGATACCTTGCGGGTAAGAGAGACATCCGGTGAAGGGAAATCAGTGAAGCACGTGTGGGGTTGACCCCAAGTTGGAGCATTAACTGGCAAGCACTTGCATCTCGGCATTGACTTTCGATCATAGGATAGTGAATCTATCCTCAGTGAAGGAAACAGCGGCCCTCCCGGCGTCCCTGGCGTCGCCGGCGCCGATGCTGTTGGTGTCCCTGTCTCGTTTTCCGGCATTTGCTCTCTCTCTCTCTCTCTCTCTTTTTTCTATACTTTAATATCTAATTCAAGCAAAAAAATTTTTTTTTTTGAAATTTTAGATGATAGCTGGGAATGGGACGATGTTACATGATTTGACGTTTTTTTAACGGTTTACCTACACGGTGATCTTGTTCTTATCCAGGACCGCTAACGGTTAGGATTTACTAGAAATTTTAAGAAACTATTGACGAAATACTTTTTTTTTTTTTTTGGGAATTTGAGCTACAGAGACAAGAAACAAAATTACATGTTTTCTAGGCTTTTATAGATGTGCCGCTAAGGAAGAACAGAAACGAAGCAAGCCAGATTAACTCTACGTGACTACAGATTTAAAAAAAAAAGAGTTTTTTTTTTTTTTTTTTGAGGATTTGTCCGAAGCAGACAGGGAATACGAGACTTACATAATTGAAAGGCTTTTATAATGTTATGGTTAAGGAACAATGGTAATGAACCGATCCAGCTTCAAGAAAACAAAATCAATACACTGTGTGAATGCAGAAATCAAGAAACATCTAGCTGATTTTCAAAACGAAGCAAAGACAACAATCTAGTTTAACAAAAGCGAAGAGATCTTGGAAATGAAAGCAAGAGAGAAACAAGCTAAGGACAGAGTGTAGAATTGTAAGGAAGAAGAAGGAGATGCACAAAAACCATTAATGTTTCAGTTGTTTAAATACATAAAACGAGGCCTTCAATGTCATGTTGTGAAGAAAGTCAATGCCCATCCCATCATATTCTCAACAGCCTTTTTTTACTTCAATGATGTTAGAGTTACTTTGCACCTTCGAATTGCATTCCTCACAGATGCAACATATGCCGTGTGATCGAAGTATGAGCACATGATCACCTCAAAAGCTTTGGACATGATCTGTCACGCCATCCTTTTCATCTACTTAATTATTAAAATAAAAATTCCACTATTGGCCCAAACACAATTATTTATTAAACAAAGCATCATCTTCCACAATAATGAATCATAAAATACAAAGAAAACATTATTTATACGAACTTTACGAAAGCATCGCTTCATAGGATTATTATGTTTGGATGTTCAAATGTGACTTTGTGCAGGGATGTAAATGGGTAGATTATTTATGAAAATTAAAATATTTAAATTTAAATATAATTTATATTAATAATATTTGAATTTATTATCAATATAATTAAAAATTAAGTCAATATAAAATTTTATCATGAAAAAAAAATTTTAATACTATATCATTTGATTTTCTATTAAAATTCGCTCTTTTTTAAATAGATCAGTTTTTATAGAATTACATATATCTATCAATTAGTTTATAATTGTTTAATTAATTAGTCGATACCACTTAAATTTTAAAAAATTATAATAATTAATTCTATTTTTTTATAATATAAAATTTAATTATTACAGAAATTAAAATATATAATTGTTATATAATTACTCTTGAATTTTAAACCGTTCTTTATATTCCTCCTTTTTTAATTTAAATATAATTTAATTATAATTATTTAAATACTTTTTATTAAAATTCGATTAGAATATTAAAATATATTGGATCCGTTGCTATTTTAAGCCTAGGTGCTGCACAATTTTACTTTAAACTCAACCACAAGAGCTGTAATAAACTAACAATATTTCATGTACTTTTCCATTTATTTATACCCACTACTGAAATCTTTACCTTGCCGTTTTTCCCTTAAAAAAGTAAACGGCAATAAAGTTGTTATAATTTAAAATTTATACATTCATTTATCAATAATCATTTGAATAATGAAATTAAATAAATTAATAATTAAATAGCATACTGCTAAAAAAATAATTATAACAAAATTAAATAATTTAAAAAAGCTCTTCTTTTTTTTTTTCTTTATTTACAGCAACAGCCACAGCCACACAAATGGAAATTTTATATATAAAAAAAGAGGGACTTTTATTTATATAATTGAATGGTTGGCTAATGAAAGGTTAGGGCATAATGAAGGTGAGCCCCATGAAACCAAAACATCATTTGACGTTATTCTAAGTTGCAATACGATAAAATGCGCACAATATATTAAATCATAGCCTCTCTTCCGACCACTTTATTTCCCAATACACAGAATTTAATTTGTTATGGGTATTGAAAAAGATATCTCTGCGTGTTTTTATTTCATAGCATACATAGCTTATCTGAGCAATTTTTATGTGGCTCAATTTTAGAAACTTGCTTTTGTAAACGTTGGGTCAGGTTTCTAATAATAATGGATATAATACTGTAATCGATCAAAGTAAGTCTTATAATACAGATAGAGTTATGCCGTAAGAGTCTAATAAATCAATATAAAGTCTCATCCCGTAAGAGTCTAATAAATCAATATATAGTCTCATCGTGAAAATAAGTATTTAAATACTATAACATTCGATTTTTTTATTAAAACTCGCTCTTTTTTGAATAAATTGAGTTTTTATATAGAATTACCGTTAGTAGAAATAATATAACAAATCTCTATCAATTAGCTTATAATCATGGGATCCCCTATTAATTAGTCAGTACCACTCGAATTTTCAAGAGTTGTGATAATTAATTTCATTTTCTTACAATATAAAGTCAATAATTGCAGAGGTCAAAGTACATAATTATTATATAACTACTCTTGAATTCTAAGCAATTCCTTATAAATATTCTTTTTTCAATTTACTAACTTGAGTGTTAGAGTGACTGTTATAAATGCTAACTACTTCACATTCTTTTTTTACATTTTTGCAGAATGACTAACCACAACACAATTTTATTTGAGCAATAATAATAATAATAATATTGTATTTTTATTTTAAAAATTATACTAACTAAAATTTCCTGCTTGCATATGTCTAGAAGTGAGCAGTATTTGGTTCAAATTGAAAAAATCGATCGAACTAAATTAATTCAAAATTTTGATTTATTTTTTTATTCATTTTGATTTAGTTCGATTTTTAGTTTCAAAAATTTTGATTATTTCTATTTGGTTTGATTTTGATCATAAAAAATTAAAAAAATCAAACCGAATCAATTAGTAATAATAATATATTATTTTTTATAATATTAAGAGATTAGAACATAATCAAGGTTGAAATATTTCACTTATATGTAAGAATACTAAAAATAAAGTATAAAAAATAAAAAATCTATTAAAAAGTCTGATGACCTCCGGACTTCCTACACCTGGAGGTGAGGCGGGATCCTAAAGAAGAACACAGGCCCAAAACCCATCAAGCCATCCTCAAAAAGACCGACCCAATATCGCAGGCCCTAGCCCGGATACGTGGGGCAGGCCGGATCAGTCATGAGCGCAGGTCCAATAGGAGATAACCTAGCACGGTGATATGACGTGAAGGAGAATAGTCGGCCCAGTCACTTCACAACCCCACCAGCATGCGGCGCCGGGAGGGAATTAAATAGCTGCCTGGCGTGGAAAGGTGCTCTAACCCATCCGTACGTACGACCTGAGCGACAGAGATAAGTAGCACTGTAGCAGAAAGGCAGTTATATGTCACTAGAGGACAAAAGGAAAAGGGATAAAGAGGAGGGACGTGATCTTCCTTAGTCAAGCTTACACACATACTGTAAACCCTATTTTGTAGATCTCAGAATATCAATTAGCACCGTCTGTAGGAACCGAAGGAGATCTTCTCATTACCGGAGTTTCATTGTCGTAATACCCACTGAGATTTACATGACAAACCACAACGAAAACCATGTCAATAACACCCTGAATGACCTGAGCTCTGCTCAAAAAGGTCAGCAGTTCTCTTTCTCTAGTCCTACAACCCCCTCCAACCCACCACCAGTACTGTTTAATCCCTCACCGAGCTCGGCAGGGAATATACCTAGAGCCACCCTGTAACGATCCGAAAACCGGACCGCTACCGGCGCTAGGATCCAGATCTACTTAAGGTCGCCGGGACCCGTAACAAGCCTACTATACATACTGTGTACCAGATAAAATCCTATACATGATCATACATTTTCATAAAAATTTTAAACTTTTCACATATACCAAGCTTGACCTGTGCATGCACCATAACTGTAAACATAAAACCCCTTACTGGAGCCCTCATCAAATGCTCCAGTTGGGTCAACATCTCATATGTCAAGTCTGGTTCAACATATCTCATCATTAAAAACATTAACATAAAGATCATGTACAAAAAGGGATTACAATAGACATTAGGGCCAAGCACAATACTAATCCTCATTACATTACTTTACATTACATCACATTACATGTCCACTAAAACTCTATTACAAGACATAATCATTACCCTTGCTGACTTCCTGCTATCTCTGACCCTGCAAACCTGGGGGTTAGGGAAAAGGGGTGAGCTACAAGATCCCAGTGAGCAGAACAGTATAAACAGTTTAATTAAACATATACTTTCGTGAAATGCATCACAGCACAAACAATTCACATCACGGATGGACTGACCCAAAAATCCCTCTACTCTGTGCCCGGCCCTCGATGGAGCTCCTCAGGACTTCTATTACATACATAAGCTCTGTGCCAGGGGCATAGTGCAGGCCTCACCTAGTCTTTCCTATACTCTGTGCCCGGCCCTCGGTGGAACTCCTCAGGACTTCTATTACATAACATAATATCTAGAGGGCTAATGGGTCGTCCTGTTGTCCATCCACACCCACAATGAATAATGCAATGCGTCATATTCGTGAATTCTAATGCAAACAATCTATTATATATCATGATGCATGTACATGCTTAAAACATTTGATTTCTCAAAATAAAAGATTAGTTTAGTTCCACTCACCTCTGGCTGATACTCAACTGACTTTGGAGCAGCTAACTCACTGCTGATCATACGCTATTCATTACAACCTGGAGGCACATCCCTTTAGGAGAGGTCTACCTCCTAGGTTATCCTGGAGCCTTCCTTCAGCTCCACCACCACAAAACCTTCAACCCAACCCTTTATGGAATCCTTATACCCCGAGAAGATAGATAAGCCTCCTGGGGGAGCAAAATAATAAAATCCCTAACGGGCCCTGACCAGACGAAAGAAGGTGGAAAATAGGGCAGTAGAGGGAGTAAAGCCTCAGCACAGGCTGACGGACTCGAAAGAGCACATGAAAAGGATGGAGTTGGGTGAGAGCATGCGAGGGGTAACTCCGAAACAGCGAAAAACCTCGATGAAGAAGGGAGAAAAAGGGAAAGTCAAACTAAAATCATGTTGCTTGACGAAAAAGACCAAGCTACGATCATGCTGAGGGTTGATCAAACACGATGGAGGAGGAATGGGGAGAACGATCCTCTCAGTACGGAGGAGAGCCCTAATATGATAAATGGAGGTATCCAAATACTCCCGAGGTATCAATGAATAGCGTGTGCGCATTCTTCATGAAGACAAATGAAAAAATAATAGTTATCTAGAGTCACACAACATGGTTTTTTAGTGAGCTTTAAATAAAAAATTTTAAAATGATGAGGCGGATATCGATCGCCTTTTCTTCACGCTACTAGTAGGAGAGGCGTTCTTAACAACCGCCTTTTAAAATTTCCCTTAAAATGGGTAAGATCAACTTCATGAGGCAATTGAAAAAATCGCTTCTGTGCAACCGCCGAGAAATACCATTAATTTTATAGTGAATGAGGAAAAGTTCGACTCTATATGCAATTGCGTGCACGACTCAATCATTGTAGGGTTAGAAAACTAGTAATCTGGAATAGATTAGTATTAATACTTTTGAGAAGGTTGCAAAGAAAACATTTTTCATGAAGAAATTGACGTCTCTTTCTGTTCAAAAGATGTTTGAAAATTTAAGGAAAAGTTGGATAGAATGCAACCCCCTCAAAATAGATTGCACAAAAATTAACATGCTTGCTTAATTCGTGAGAATTACATATGTGCTTGCTTTATGCGTATGCTTGCCTGCCAAACTTATTGTGCATTATGAGCTGAGTTAAACTTACCATTCTATACTAATTAGAGGTATGAAATATAAAATTTGAATTGATTTAATGCACTATTTGAAGTGCTAAGTCGATAAAGTTGTGCACTATTTACTATAAATTTCTCATCTTGTTAACATTGGTATATGATATATGTGTTTGAAAAATTACTTGAAATGACTTCAAATGATATATGCATTTACTTTAAACAATTTAATACATTGAATTAAAGATACTAACCTTCGTAAACTTGATAGTAGTTATAAACAGAATAAGGGTGTGGTATGTCATATATAGTTTATCAGTACTGCACCCTAATGGGGTACATGATATGATATTTTCGGTATATCATATATCACATAGTTTCTAGGCTTCTGAATTATACAAATACATTATTCAACCCCAGACCACATGGTTTGGCAGTCTGTGTCATACAAATACAATTTTTCTCTCATCTAACTGACAATCCAACTATACACTTATAAGAGCTGAGAACTTAATTAAATGAAATATACATGTGTTTTTTATATAAAATCAAATGATTGATGAGAATATAATTGTAGATGTGTTTTTCACATGTACCACAGGGGTAAGATGTTGATAAAATATAGGAAATTCTACCAAAATGTTTAGTTTAAATTATTTCACATTTACCTTACTCATATCATGAAATATACATGAACTATCTAATAACTTAATAATTATAAATATTAAATACATGGTTTAGTTTTGAAATGTCTAAGAAAATATAACTTGTGGCAATCCTTGCTAGGTCTATATTTGGACAAGATAAGGGATGTTACAAAATATGCCATAGTTTGACTTTAGTCAAAGTTAGCGAGGGTGAGGTTGATCAAATGGATAAAGAAGCGGGTAAAATATATAAAAATAAAAAGATTATGGGTCAATGTTCAAATAGCAAGAGATTTGGGTAAAATTTAGAAATTAAGATATTTTCACTAGAAATTAATCTAAGACATTAGACAAAACCATTCAAATAAGTCTTAAATCTACACAATTCAAGAGAGTTTCATCATCTTTCCTCCCCTGTATATTCTTCATATTCTTTTCTTCTTTTTACCACCAAATTTTCCCTAGTGCCTACACTAAATTAAATCCTTATTTTACCTAAACCGCTTTTTTAGTAAAAAAATTCAAGGAAGAAAAACTAAGGAGAACTTTCAAGTTAAGGTTTAGGTGAATAGTGCTAAAGTATAGAAAAATTAATGGTATGATGGGGACTTTGATATATAATTATTTTTTTTTTATCATTTCTACTTGCTTTTTCATGGGATAATTGATTTGAATTGGTTTATTTGATTATGTTTGGTCAAGGTTAAATTGAAGGAAGTTTAGGAATTTCAATCGAAATTAAGGAGAAAAAGGAGTGATAAAAAAAGAGAAAAAAAAGATTAATTAGAATAGAATTTTGAAAAAACGATGTTTATGCTTAATTATGTTGAATTTAAATGGAAATTTTCAATTATATTTGAAGTGAATTTTAGTATATCAAGTGACTTTGAATTGAATGAATTGAATTTGAGTTGAAGTGAATATGATATAATTGAATATGTGATGAACTTAATGAAAAGAAATTTTGGTATAAATTAGTATGATGGTCAAATATTTTCTACATGGACTAAAGTGAAATTTTGCCATTTTTTTAATGAATTTTTAATTAGACTAAGATTAATTATGATAAATATGTATCGGATCAAAAAGAAAATTTGATAAAAGAAATTCTGTGATGGCTGAAATTATATGTGTTATATAATAAATTAATAATTTTATACACATTTTGCCGTTAAAATAAGTTAATATACTTTTATTGGTTAATTTATAGATCAATAATAATAACTTGGACATAATTTATGAAATGACTATAAAATCAGCAATTAAGTAGCATTTCACTCTTTTCAAAATTGATTGTGTACAAAGAAAGCAAAACAAGGATAACTGGATTACAGATTTGCGGTGAGCATGCAAGGGACACGCTCATTAGTTGGGAACGCAAACGTGGCATTAACTCCACCATGCGGCGATCTTCCATCCCAATCCATGATTTACATGATTGTCAATGATCAATCCTGTTTTTATCTCAGGAAAGATTTTTAAAAAAAATTAAAAAAGGAAAGTCGACTAACGCGTAATTTATGAGTTTTAAAGTAAGCAATAATTTCATTCCATGTAACTGAGCCCGATATAACTGAGCTCCGTTTCCCATGGCGAAAATTTGATGAGTTTGATTTAAAGTTAAATTAAATTAAATAAATTAAAATTTAAAATTTTAATATTTATAAAAATCGAATTCAATTTATTTTAATTAAAAATTAAATTAAATTAATATTAATTAAAAATCGAATCAAATTGAATTAATATGATTTGATTTGATTCGATTCGGTTTAATCAATTTAAATTTTTAATAATTTTTTTTATTTTTTATTCTTTATTTTTAATATTTTAAAATATAATCTCTCTATATGATTAAAAATAATATATAATTATCACTAAATCGATTCGGTTTAATTTTTTTAATTTTTTCTGATCAAAATCAAACTGAATCGAAATAATTTAAATTTTTAAAAATAAAAACCGAATCGAATTGAAATGAATAAAAAATTAAACTGAATTTTTAAATTATTTCAATTTAATTAAAATTTTTAATTTAAATCAAATACTGCTCACTCCTATTAGACCAGAGAAAAATGGAAGGTGAGAGTGGTTTGAGATTGAAGCTCATACCCACATCTTTTAGATTAGAAAATTATTAAACGAAATAGCATTATATTCAGTATGTTTGATTTAATTTAAATAAAATTTTTAAATTTAAAATTAAATTAAATTAAAATCATTAATTTTTAATAAATTTAAAACCAAATTGAGTTAAAATATAAAATTAAATTAAATTTTTAAAATTTATCAATTCAATCAATTATTTTAATTTAAATTAAATATTGGTCACCCCTTAAATATAGTATGTGATACTACTTGACTCTCTTTATTTTTTATTATAAATTATTTAAATCTTTTAAAAACCTGTAAATATATTAAATTTTAATAAAAATAGATATAAAAATATTACATTATTCTTCAATAAAATATAGTATGAAAATAATTAATATTTCATTTATAGGAAAAAGGAGAAAAAAGAATATTTAATAAAATATTGAAATTATAAAACCACACTTATTTAAAAAAAAAATTAAATCCATAATTAATGAAAAACTCTGAGAAACAATTTTGTATTTGTTTGCAGATTCCTCTCCTTCTACCACTCCCAAAATCATATGATTCTTTAAGTATTCTGAACAACTTTGATCAACCAATCAGTTTCGACTCATGTGCAGCAATCTCAGGTGCTTAGTTTACTTAGATACCAAACTTAATCAATCAATTAATTTTTTATTTTTTAAAGAAGTGGGTGTTTCTTTTTCATTCTTTTCTTGTTTTTTTTTTTTTTTAAATGAACTAAGCAGTGGACAAAATATTAGTGGAAATTCTTTTCGAAGGTTCAATGATGAAAGTTGAAACTCAATAAAGCGGCAAGCTCTCTCCGCCTCTCTTTTTCTGTTGAAATTGAAGAGGCCAACCCACCTTCCTTAGTTATTACAAGAAACAGACAAAACTAGGCTTCCTCTCCTAAACAAAGTAAGGAATTTTTCCTTTAAATTAATGCAAAAGCATTTGCTTATATTTCTCCAATACATCTTATTGTTGGCTTTTAATTTTGTTTAGGATGAGAATTGCTTATAGAATGATTGCATGTGGGAGCAGCAGAGTGGTTTGACCATCGAGTACTTGAAATTCTTTCAAAGAAGCTTTAATTGAATTTTTTGTGGCAGAAATTTTAGGACAGTGATTTGAGTGGAAGATACGCTTCATCATTCTCTTTACTGTGCAATGGAGATGGCCCCTTATCTAACTTTTATAATTCATAATGCCAACCCACATTCATTACTAGTTTCATATAAGGATATCATCAATAATAGTCTTTGGAATAAATTGCTTACGTCATATTTTAACTTTGCTAAATCAAATTATTTACTTGAATTAAATTCTTTTATTTTAAATAAATTAATAATAAATTTAAATTAATTTATTCATTTCATCATTCTTATTATTTTTAATTAAACAAAAATATTTATTCTTTCAAATAATAATAATTTTTATCACGTTGAATATACTTTAGGAAAACCATTATTAATATTTTTCACATTTTTCTATCATTAAAAAAATATAAATTAAAATGAACTCTCTTTTTCCAAAGTTAGTATAATAATATAATTAATTTCTTACTATCAATTATAAATATATTAAATATTAATAATCAAAATAATATTATTTTAAAAAAAAGTAATTATTAATTTAAAAAGTATAAGCAAATTTAAAATTAAAATAAATAAAAGAAAAGAAAAGAAAGGCAGTTTTCAAGGATTAAATAAATAATTTTGATATAAATTGTTAAATGAAATTATTTATTGCAAAATCTTGACAATTTTAACTGAATTTAATTTTAATTCAAAATCAATTCTCATAATAATTCAATAAAATTAAATTCTTATCTTATTAGTTTTATCAAACATAAAAATTAAGAAAAAATCATTTCTCTTAAATTTTTTTAAAATTAATCATTTCAAATAAGAATATAGGAGTTGGGGATTTTTTTCTTTTTTTTAAATTGAAAATTGAAGATAGAGGGAATAGAATCTAAAATCTCTCATATTTATTCAGATACACTTACCATCAAACTAAGTTTATGAGTGCATTGAAAGGAAAGTTAAAATTCAAATTCAAAAGCAACTCATAATCTTCAATATCCCCACTAATAGGCAACACCACCAATATGTGGATGGATACTTCAAAATGGATTGCTAATTTCATATAAGGACATCATCAATAATAGTCTTTGGAATAAATTGCTTACATCATATTTAACTTTAGAAATATTATATTTATATATATGAATATAATTCTGTTGGCTCCTACTAAGATTTAAAGTCAAAATTCCTTAATAACTCAAATGTTATTTAGTTAAACATATTAATAATATTATTTTACATTTTAATTCACTATAATTATAGGAGTTGGAGATTCTGCAAGAAGAAGTTAAAAATTTAAATTGAAAAATTAATTCAAAATATTTGTTAATTGGACCATTAAAATTTTGCAACTCATAATCTTCAATATCCCACTATTAGGGCACATAATAATTAGTTCCCTTGTCTGTTCTACAGTGGTGAAGGTATTTATGCTGCATGTTACGTGTTAAGGGTTTGATATTTAAGAATTGCATTTAAATTTAAATAAAAAAATATGCGGAACACCTATATTATGCTGCGTGTTTGTGCCGGATTGTTTGTTCAGGTGTTAGGCGGCGGAGGCTTCCTAAACCAAAGTTTACTTTACTTGGTGGTCAGACTCCGCCTCAAAGGAATAGTCGAACTCTATTAGGAAGATGTGTAATACCCGGCTAGACTTCGGCACCGGAATTTCTACCTTTCGCCGGAATCTCCGTTGGAATTCGGAATTTCTCGAATGTCGGAATCTTCTACAAAGGTAAAATAAAGGTTTTCTAAAATGTTTTTACATATTTTTATGGTTTGATCAAGAAAGAAAATTGAGTTTTGAAAGAAAAGAAAGTTTTGAAGGGGAAATGCCAGGTTCGGCCGCCGAACCTCATGTTCGGCCGCCGAAAGTGGCTCCCTTTTGCTGCCGCCGAATGTCAAGTTCGGCCGCCGAATGTGGTGGAGTTTTGGAAGCACCTTTGGCCTCCGAAGGTGGTCTGGCCAGCCACCTATAAAAGGCCCCATGTTCAAAAATGAGCGAGTTTTCTCTCCCCATTTTCGGACAAAGATGAGTTCTAGATCCTCCATGGTTGATTTTATGTTTTCCTTCAAATCTCCCAGAGTTTTTATGAGTTTTTACTATGTTTTGAAGATTTTAAAGCTAAGATCAAGGTTTTAGAAGCTTGGAGACCTCAGGAGTTCGTTTCTCTACATCTCCAAGTTTGGGTTGCCTCTTCTCTCGATCTTCAAGAGGTAAGAGTAGATTCTCACCATCTCTTATGTTTTAAGTAAGTTTTGAGGGGTTTTAAGGGTACATGATACATGTTTAGAGTAGATCTAAAGTGTTAGGGTTTATGTACCTTTAGGGTAAATGTATGCTTAATGTGATGTTTGTTGGGGTATAGGCTAGTTTTAAGCCCCTAAATGCTTGAATATATGTTTATGCATTCTTTTGTGTGTGTTGGTTTGAGTTTGGAGAGTTTGGGAGGCAAAATGTGCATGAGAGGCTTGAGTTCTCCCATTCTGGAAGAACTCAGGTTCGGCTGCCGAAGCCAGCCTTCCTTTGCATGTTTTCTATGAATGTTTTGTGATATTTTAGGGAGTTTTTGGGGAGATGTTTAGAGTTATGTTAGAGTATGTTTTGGTCCCTCATTTGAGTCCACCTGTATAGGATCGGACCTGAGAGACCGAGGAGGTCAGCAGTGAGCTAGCTGCTAAAGAGTCAGTAAAGCGTCAGCCAGAGGTGAGTAGAACGCAACCTGTTTACTTTAAAGGAATGAAATCTTTTTAGCATGACTCATGCATCACGAATGCCATGATATGTTTTAGGTTGTTTTGCATTAGAATTCACGAATATGATGCATTGCATTATTTATTGTTGATGTGGATGGATATTGGATGATCCATTAGCCCTCGATGTGATATGATATGATATGAGATGAAAAGACCAGGTGTGGCCTAATCGCCCCTGGCACAGAGTAAGAGAAGACCAGGTGTGGCCTAATCACCCCTGGCACAGTTTGACATGTTATGTTATGATAAGAGGAAGTCTTGAGGAGCTTCGTCGAGGGCCGGGCATTTATTGGATATGTAGAGGGCTATTAGTGACAATAAGGTGATTTAATTGTGTTGTGATGCATTCTATGATGGCATATTTTTATAAATTGTTTTTACTGTTCTGCTCACTGGGCTCTAGTAGCTCACCCCTTTCCTCTAACCCCTAGGTTTGCAGGTTCAGGATAGACCGGAAAGTCGTCAAGAGTAAAAGAGGTGTCTATGTAATAGAATAGTAGTGGACATGATGAAACGGCATGTAATGTAATGAAATGTAAAATGATATAATGTTAAGTATTGTAATGGTGATTAGTATTGTGCTTGGCCCTAATATTTATGGTAATCCCTGTTGTACATGATCTTGATGTAAATGTTTTAATGTTATGGTATGTTGAACCAAACTTGATGTATGAGATGTTGATCCAACTGGAGCATTTGATGAGGGCTCCAGTAAGGGGTTTTATGTTTACAGTACAGTGCTTGCACAGGTCAAGCTTGGTATATGTGAAAGTTTAAAGTTTTTATGAAAATGTGTGATCATGTATGGGATTTATCAGGTATGATAGGTTGTATGTTAGGCTTGCTACGGGTCCCGGCGACCTTTAGTCGATCTGGATTCTAGCGCCGGTAGCGGTCTGGTTTCCGGATCGTTACAGATTGGTATCAGAGCCCTAGGTTCATATGGTCGGATCTAGAGTGTGTCGGGCTCATAGGTGTCATAGAAGGGCAAGCACAATAGGAAAAATCATGTCCACTAGGATAGGATGTAAAGTCCCGTCTTGATAATGATGTGAAATGCCATGATGATATGCATGTGCATTAATGTTATATGATGAATGTGGTGCGGGTTCATGTGTTTCCACATGAACCATATGATGCTAATGTTATGTGTGTATGTGTTGTTTCTCAGAAAACAGAATGAGAGGTACTCATCGATCTGCACGATTGACTGGAGTCCCACCAGAAAGTGAGGGCATGGATGCCCGTCCCCCTGCATTGCCAAGGGCAATATCATGTAGATCAAGTAGAGAAGGAACATCAAGGGACCCTAGAAGGTCTTTTGATGTGAGCAGGAGGAGATCAGTTCAGGGTGGTATGTCAGCAGATGTGAGGGGATCAGAGGAGGATGATCAGAGAAGAGATAGTAGTCTAGGCATGAGTATGTCAGAAGAGGATATGGGAGAGTCCCAAGGAGGCGCTCAGGCCTCGGGTTTTGTTCCACCACAGTATCAACCCTACCCTCGGGGGTCAGGGTATCCGATTGGAGGTACATCGGATTTCTCTAGCTACAACCCATATCCCACCTTTATGCCCTATCCTCCCTTTTACCCGCCATATCCACAGTATCCCATGTATCCACCCTCACCCTTTTATCCATGCACAACAAACCCTAACCCAGGGAATGCTGCACCTCCTCCTCCACTAGCAGAACCCATAGTTTTGGATGCCCAAACATCAAAACCTAGCTCATCAGTTGGGAGCAAAGTAAAGATGACCGACTATCTGAAGTTGGATGCTCCCAAGTTTAAAACAGGAGACGACCCGTTTAAGTACCTCAAGACGGTGAAAATGATAACAGATGAGCTAGGAGCTAATGACAATAGAGCCATTCAGATGGCAGGGTTCACATTGAAATGCAAGAAAGCAAGAGAATGGTTCAAAAATTATGTGGACCCAAGGTTGGAAAGCCTATCTTGGGAAGAGTTTGCAAATGAGTTTGCTGGATTGGCGTTTCCAGACAGTTCCAGAGAGTTGAAAATTATTGAGTTTGAGTAGCTAAGGCAGACAGAGGATATGAGTGTAGATGAGTACACAGACAAGTTCCTTGAGTTGCTTCAGTATGTGGGACAAGCATATGATACAGATCAGAAGAAAGCTAGGAGGTATACCATGAGACTTCACTCTAGGTATTCCTCCCTGATCCTTGCAGCAGAGAGGGAGAGCTTCCACACCATTGTGGATGCAGCACGGAAGATGGAGGCTAGTGCCATCATTGAGGGGTCAGTTAAGCAACAGGTGGCATAATCTTCGGGTTCCAGAATCCCGGGGACAGAGAATGTTAGTCTCTCCTCTCTGAGCGAGGCTGCCATGAAGAGTAAAAAGGGAGACAGAGGCCTCAGAAGATCAAAGAAGAACAAGTTTTGGAATCGGTTAAGGTCTGGTCTGGGATTAGGCGATGGTTCAAGCTCTGGTTCGGATGGCTCCGGATGTGCGAGGTGCGGTAGGCTGCACAAGGGAGTCTGTCGGTTGGGGTCAACAGCATGTTTCAGGTGTGGGCAGGAGGGACACATAGCACGTGAGTGTCCCACTGCAACCTTGTTGGCACAGTCCTAGCAGACAGCTTCAGGTAGTGTGGCACAACCAGTAGCTCCAGCCATGACACAGGGCAGAGGCAGAGGGAGAGGGACAACTCCTTCTTCAGTAGGTTCCCTCGGAGAAGGTCCATCAGCTCTAGCTTGGATTTTCTCCATGATCCAGCAGGAGGCTGACACATCGGACATGGTGATGACAGGTAATCTCACTCTCGTATGTTCTGATGTGTATGCTTTAATGAACCCTGATGTGTTTCTCTTTCCTTGTTGCTTCGAGAGCCGTAGATAGAGTGGGTTTGATAGCTTCTGGGTTAAAGTGTCCCCTTTAGGTCAGTGGACCCAAGTGTGATCCATTGGTAGCAGAGTCAGTCTGCCGGCATAGTTCATGGTATGTTGAGGGTAGATGCCTTCCATCCAACCTAGTGGTTCTAGATTTGACAAATTTTGATGTCACTCTAGGGATGGATTGGCTTTCTACTCATGGTGCTACCTTGGATAGCAGAGACAAGGTAGTCAGGTTCAGAGTTCAGGATGGATCAGAGGTAGTCTTTAGAGGGGACAGAGTAGAGATACCTAGAGGTTTGATATCAACCCTGCTTGCTCGTAGGTTGTTCAGAAGAGATTGTCAGGGGTTTCTTGCTCATGTTAGAGAGCATAGCAGTCAGGTCAGGGGAACCAACTTCAGTGCCCGCAGTCAGAGAGTTCGTAGATGTTTTTCCAGACAAGCGGCTAGGTTTACAACCTGCTAGGGAGATAGAGTTTGAAATTGATGTGATGATAGGAACCAGACCCATCTCTACCCCTCCCTACAGGATGGCACCTGTAGAGTTAAAGAAGTTGTAGAGCAGTTGCAAGAGTTGATAGACAAGGGTTTCATCCAACCTAGTACCTCACCTTGGGGTGCTCTAGTGTTGTTTATGAGAATAAAGGATGGATCCTTAAGACTTTGTATCGACTTCAGGCAGTTGAACAAAGTCACTACCAAGAGCAAGTATCTGTGACCTAGGATCGACGATCTATTTTCGACCAGTTAGCAGGAGCCTGTTGTTTCTCCAAGATAGATCTAAAATTCGGGTATCACCAGTTAAGAATCAAGGAAGAAGATGTGCCAAGACGGCGTTCAAGACCAGATATGGGTACTATGAGTTCCTAGTGATGCCGTTCGGGCTAGCTAATGCCCCTGCCGCATTCATGGATCTCATGAGCAGAGTTTTAGTCAGTTTCTGAATCACTTTATTATCGTCTTCATTGACGATATCTTGGTGTATTCCAGAACGCAGAGGAGCATGCCCATTATCTGAGGACAGTGTTGTAGACCCTGAGAGAACATGGGTTGGATGCCCAGTTCTCCAAATGTGAGTTCCGGTTAAGGAGCATATTTTTCTTGGGTTGTGATATGTCAGAAAAGGGTTTTGAGGTAGACCCCAAGAAAGTTGAAGCTGTAGCTAACTAGCCCAGACCCACTACAGTAATATGGTCTAAGAGCTTTTTGGGTTTGGCAGGTTAACTACTAGAGGTTCATCCAGAACTTTTCCAGAGCTGCTGCTCCTATGACCGGGTTAACAAAAAAAAAAGAATCAGAGGTTGGTTTGGTCAGTATAGCGTGAAGAAAGCTTTGTAAAGCCAAAGAGAAGGTTGACGTCAGTACCGGTGTTAGCACTGCCCACCAGTAATGAAGACTTCACAGTGCTATGTGATGCGTCCCGAGTGGGACTAGGTTGTGTGTTGATACAGTATGAAAGGGTAATTGCTTATGTTTCTAGGTAGTTGAGGGAGCATGAGCTGAATTACCCTACACATGATCTAGAAATGGCAGCTGTGATCTTTGCGCTCAAGATGTGGAGGCATTACCTTTATAGGGTAGATGTGAGATCTTTTCAGATCATGAAAGTCCACAGTACATCTTGGGTCAGGAAGAGTTGAATCTGAGGCAGAGAAAATGGGTAGAACTGCTTAGTGACTATGGTTACAAGTTTCAGTATCATCCGAGTGAGGCAAATGTTTTGGCAGATGTCCTCAACTGGAAATCACTCGGCAGTTATCCCATACTACAGCAGAGGGAAAGCCGGTGGTCAAAGAAAGAATCAGAACGGCTGTGAGCCGGCAGGAGTGTTAAGCAGATGTCCGAAGGAAGCTTATAGTGTTCCAGGAGAGAGATATGGTGTTGCACAATGTGTCTCCTATGAGAAAGGGGTGATTCGCTTTGGGAGGAAATGTAGGCTAGCTCCATGATACGTCGGACCCTTCGAGGTCTCGCAAAAAGGTTGGGAATGTATTGTACAAGTTAGACTTACCTGTTTCCATGGAGAGAATTCATCCGGTTTTCCATGATTCCATGTTATAGAAGTACGTGTCAGATCCGGGCAAGATTCTTAATGAGCTAGATGCAGAGATCCTAAGAGATCTCACCTATGTGAGCAGCCAGTACGGATCATAGACACTCAGGTCAGAAAGCTGAGGAACAGAGAAATTCCGATGGTAAAAGTCCTTTGGAATCACCACAGAATGGAAGAGTGTGTCTGGGAGATCCGGGAGTTCATACTCTAGTGATATCTTTATCTCTTCTAAAGTGAGTGTTATAGGTTTTATGTGTTTCTTTTGATGTTATGCTTGTTGGTTGAACATTCGGGGACGAATGTTCTTAAAGGGGGAAGAATGTAATACCCGGCTAGACTCTGGCACTGGAATTCCTACCTTCCGGCGGAATCTCCGTTGGAATCCAGAATTTTTCGGATGTCGGAATCTTCTAGAAGGGTAAAATAAAGGTTTGCTAAAACGTTTTTACATGTTTTTATGGTTTGATCAAGAAAGAAAATTGAGTTTTGAAAGAAAAGAAAATTTTGAAGGGAAAATGCCAGGTTCGGCCGCCGAAAGTGGCTCCCTTTTGTTGCCGCCGAATGTCAAGTTCAGCCGCCGAACGTGGTGGAGTTTTGGAAGCACCTTTGGCGTCCGAAGGTGGTCTGGCCAGCCACCTATAAAAGGCCCCATGTCCGGAAATAGGCGAGTTTTCTCTCCCCATTTTCAGGCAAAGATGAGTTCTTGACCCTCCATGGTTGATTTTATGTTTTCCTTCAAATCTCCTAGAGTTTTTATGAGTTTTTACCATGTTTTGAAGATTTTAAAGCTAAGATCAAGGTTTTAGAAGCTTGGAGACCTCAGGAGTTCGTTTCTCTACATCTCCAAGTTTGGGTCGCCTCTCCTCTCAATCTTCAAGAGGTAAGAGTAGATCCTCACCCTCTCTTATGTTTTAAGTAAGTTTTGAAGGGTTTTAAGGGTATATGATGCATGTTTAGAGTAGATATAAAGTGTTAGGGTTTATGTACCCTTAGGGTAAATGCATGCTTAATGTGATGTTTGTTGGGGTATAGGCTAGTTTTAAGCCTCTAAATGCTTGAATATATGTTTATCCATGCTTTTGTGTGTATTGGTTTGAGTTTGGAGAGTTTGGGGGGCAAAATGTGCATGAGAGGCTTGAGTTCTCCCATTCTGGAAGAACTCAGGTTCGGCTGCCGAAGCCAGGTTCGGCTGCCGAAGCCAGGTACGGCCGCCGCACCTGCCTATGGTGGCATGTTTTGGCCGCCTAAACTCGCCCCCGAAAGTTGGACTTTCGGCTCTGGAGGGGAGTTTCGGCCGCCGAAAGTGCATGAGTTTCAGATCTGGAAGGGACTTTCTGCCGCCGAAGGTGCATGACTTTCGGATCTGGAAGGGGGTTCAGCCGCCGAAGGTGCCGCCAAAATTCCCCTGTCCAAGCCTTCCTTTGCATGTTTTCTATGAATGTTTTGTGATGTTTTAGGGGGTTTTTGGGGAGATGTTTAGAGTTATGTTAGAGTATGTTTTGGTCCCTCATTTGAGTCCACCTATGTAGGATTGGACCTGAGAGACCGAGGAGGTCAACAGTGATCTAGCTGCTAAAGAGTCAGTAAAACGTCAGCCAGAGGTGAGTAGAACGCAACCTGTTTACTTTAAAGGAATGAAATCTTTTTAGCATGACTCATGCATCACGAATGCCATGATATGTTTTAGGTTGTTTTGCATTAGAATTCACGAATATGATGCATTGCATTATTTATTGTTGATGTGGATGGATATTGGATGATCCATTAGCCCTCGATGTGATATAATATGATATGAGATGAAAAGACCAGGTGTGGCCTAATCTCCCCTGGCACAGAGTAAGAGAAGACCGGGTGTGGCCTAATCGCCCCTGGCACAGAGTAAGAGAAGACCAGATGTGGCCTAATCGCCCCTGGCACAGTTGGACATGTTATGTTATGATAAGAGGAAGTCCTGAGGAGCTCCGTCGAGGGCCGGGCATTTATTGGATATGTAGAGGATTATTGGTAACAATACCATCTTAAGGTGATTTAATTGTGTTATGATGCATTCCATGATGGCATATTTTTATAAATTATTTTTACTGTTCTGCTCATTAGGCTCTAGTAGCTCACTCCTTTCCCCTAACGTCCAGGTTTGTGGGTTCAGGATAGACCGGAAAGTCGTCAAGAGTAAAAGAGGTGTCTATGTAATAGAATAGTAGTGGACATGATGAAACGGCATGTAATGTAATGAAATGTAAAATGATATAATGTTAAGTATTGTAATGGTGATTAGTATTGTGCTTGGCCCTAATGTTTATGGTTAATCCCTGTTGTACATGATCTTGATGTAAATGTTTTAATGTTATGGTATGTTGAACCAAACTTGATGTATGAGATGTTGACCCAACTGGAGCATTTGATGAGAGCTCCAGTAAATGGTTTTATGTTTACAGTACAGTGCTTGCACAGGTCAAGCTTGGTATATGTGAAAGTTTAAAGTTTTTATGAAAATGTGTGATCATGTATGAGATTTATCAGGTATGACAGGTTGTATGTTAGGCTTGCTACGGGTCCCAGCGACCTTAAGTCAATCTGGATCCTAGCGCCGGTAGCGGTCCGGTTTCCGGGTCGTTACAAGATGATTCTTCATCATAAAAAAAAAAAAACAGATAATTCTTCATCATGAAAAAAAAAAATTAATTAGTCCCCTTACTACCTAGGTTGGATTTTAGTAGGTAGAAAATGCTTAGATACCTTTTTAAAAGAAGTTTTTAACATTTATTAATACTCAAACTTCATTCACGCGAGCTAGAGAATTGAGATGGTTCTCTTATCAATTAAAATCTTCTTTTAATTCGTCCTAGGTAGAAAATAATTACTCCCGACAAAAAGTTTTACTACGAACAAATGCCTAGAAGGATGAAAAAGACTTAACAACATCAATAGAAAGAGGATCAAGATTATATTCTTAATAGCTTGGAGGAATACCTTCTACCTTCTACCTTTTGAGGTAAGGGAGGAGCAAGCTGAGATATAGTAGCTTTTCTCACCATCGCTTCCTCTAAATATGTGATACGAGCCTCTCTGTTCGTTGACTCAGTGTTCAACATAATATTGGCAATCTACAATTCATCATACTCTCTCCAATACATTTGATGTCTCTCTCTAACAGCATGCATAGTAGACATAGAAGTTTGAGAGACATCAAACAAAGAAAGAGATCATCATCCATCTTGCGGTTAAGGCGTTCTCAATCTATTTCATAGAAAAATTTCATTCCATTTGTCTCGACCAGAAGATAATCATCCTCAACAAAAAGTTTTGCTACGAATGGATGTATCGAAGGATAAAGAAAAGTGAATAACATTGGTAGGAGGATTAAGATTATGTTCTTGAGAACTTAGAGGAATAGCTTATACCTTTTGAAGCGAGGGAGGAGCAGGTTGAGATACAGTAGCATATAGTAGCCTTATTCGCCATCGCTTCCTCCAAATACGTAATACGAGCCTCACTCTTCTTCAATTCAATGCTCAGCATAGTATTGGCAATTTGCAGTTTACCATACTGCCTCAAATAAATTTGGTATCTCTCTCTAACAGCATGCATGGTAGACACAGACTCAAGATTAAGAGACATCAAATAAAGAAAGATATAATCATTCATCTTGCAATTAAGGCGTTTTCGATCTGCTTCATGAAAAACTTTCTTTCCATTTGTCCCGGTTAGAAGATAATTGTCCTCAATGCAAAATTTTGCTACAAACGAATATGTGGAAGGATGAAGAAGACGGATCAAGATTATGTTCTTCAAAGCTTGGAGGAATAGTTTCCTTTAAGGTGAGGGAGGAGTAGGCTGAGATACACTAGCCTTTCCCACCCTTGCTTAGCTTAAACCAACTCCAATCTTCCTCTTCTTGGCAACACTCTCTTTGTCGCTCAGTCATAAGGTCGACATCCATACCTGCATCCAAAAAGGACAGCATTAAGAAGTCAATACAAATGCACTAACAAACAAATTCTTTACCTTCATCATCAGAATCCAAAACTCCCATAACGTTCGTTTCAAACCATTGAATCTCCCTCTGAATCAACCTCTTCACTTCAAATTTGTTAGATTGAGCAACACCAATAAGCTTTTGAAAGACAATAGTTTCTATTATAGTCATATGAAGAACATCAAAAAAATTTTGCATGTAAATGGACTAATTTAGAGGCCAAGGTCCATAACCCAATGTTTTCAAATGTTAAAGCATGCAAATTTGGTCCTTCTAATATGTAATAAATAAAAAAAAAAAAAGAAAATCAATATATAAGCTATGAACTACCTTCAAAGAGAAATAATAAAAGTCATCGTTCTTTTGATGAAGCAAATCGCATATAGAAAGAAAGAGGCTAGCAAAAAGCTAGAGATTAAGCTGATGACACAAGGATCTAAATGCAATCAAAATCCTCCATGCATTGGGATGAAGTTGAGCAACACTACAGCAAATCAACCTCAGGACATCCACATAAAAAGATGTAAGAGGAAACCAAAGTCCGACTTTCAACTGCTCCTCATAAATGATAATACAATCGTCCTTAATAATCACATCAGCTGCAGTTTGGTCCTTGTTACATGCACATCCAATGTAATCCTCAGAAATGTTGTATCTCAAATGAATAGGTTTTACCATTGATCTCTTTATACTAGAAAAATATGAATGAACAGACTGATAAGATTTCAACTCATTGGTAGGAGCAGGTTTCCACGTTTAAGCTACCAACTTCATGATGGAAGTCTTCCACTTGGTCTCACTCACCTAATGTTGACCACCAATACTGGCTAGACCCTCTTCACAATTTCAAAGATGAGCAAAACAGTTCAGGAGAGATCCGACTGTAGGTCTAAGAAAGGAATGTACCTTGGAAAGGAATGAGAGAAAAACTGACGAGGAACTTTTAACAAAACTTTGTTAAATAAACCAACAAAGGATGGAAAAGCTAAAAAAAAACTTTGACAAAATTCTTGAAAGCAAAAGCAAAATAAAGTGTAAGGTAAATGAAGTCCTATACTTCCTTGTATAGGAAAAAATGGCATAGGAAAACGATGTTCCATTTCCCACAAAAAAAAAAAGGAAAGACAATTATTACAAGAGTGAACCTGAAGATTCACATGTAAAAGTGGAGACTAATGATATAACCTAAGTATCAACTCATATAATAAACTCAAAATTAGAAACCGACCTTGTGCTCAATAAAAAAGAGTTCAAAATAAAGCCTTAAGAGTTTCGGCATCTCGGGTGTTGAAACCCAATGGATTCGACACCTAGTGCTGAACCTCGAGAGAATTCGACTCTTGGTTGCTAAATCCCCCACTAATTCAGCACCGAGGATTTTGCACTCTATCTTTAATAGTATACCTAGGATATTCATTTACAGATTTTGCGTTGGCAGTGTCTTATTAGGACTACGATTTTTTTTCTCTATTTAGAATCCTTTTTTAGTCCTTAGGTTTTACCAAAGATTTCTTTCTTCTTATAGGAGTTATAGTTATGATTGAAGTGAATTTTTTTGACATGGTCGTGGCTTTCTACTTTAAGAGCCAATTTGATGGGCTTCGACATTCTGGCCAAAACCTATTTTAGCTTTGGCCATTGGCAATCTTAATGGATTTAACACTTGTCTTTGAATCTGAATCATGTGGGATTCATCACCAAGTACCGAATCCTATGAGATTTGGCACTTAGTGCCCAACCACCCGGAAATTCAGCCTTCTTGAAGATTCAACAGTTTGTCCTTTTGTTTATGAGCTATCCATAGTTTGTGATCTAGTTCTTTTTCTATTACATCTATCTGAATGTTGATATTGACTGCAACTATAAAATCTTTAATCTTGATTGTTGTCGGTCATTACTGTCCTCACAGTTGTTGGAAGCATGCATCAATACTAACAATGTTTCTCTTTCCTCTAATCATCTCATCTGTTTCAGATTGCCCTTTCGACTGTGAACTCATTTCTCTCTGATTTGGGAATTAGAGATTTCAAAGCACAATCATTTCTCTCTGATTTGGGAATTAGAAAGCACAATCATTTCTCTCTGATTTGGGAATTAGAGATTTCAAAGAAGTAAAATAGAGGAGAAGATAGTAATGATGGGAATGAAAATGAAGGATTTACTTTTCTTTTACTTTTAATTTTAATTTATATATTAAATATTAATTTAAATTATTTTTAAACCGTCATGTCATCAAATTTAGAAAAAGCGTTTTGTTATTTTATTGTCTTTTGCTAACAATGAAATAATACAAACTACTATTTTGACATGAATTTCAAAAATATGATTTAATTCGGATCTCAAAAATATGCTAAACTATATAATATTTTTTTATAATTTTTTAAAAAAATATTTAAGAGATTGTGATATTAATTCATGCAACATAAAATAGAAATTGATAAAGCAAAGAGTAAACTTGACGTAGATTCTTATATGAACGAGGATATTTTAGTATTGAATGAAAAAGAAAGTTTAATATGTTAAAATGGTTGAAAGTGAATGTTAATAGATTACATATTTTATTACACACGGTGAAAAATATATTAGTAGTTATATATCAATATATATTAATTAATTATTTTATTTATTTATTTTAATATTTTTTTTTCTTATTTTTATAGCAATCAATTCGTATGAATAATGGAAGTTTGATTGTTGATTGACATGGTGATTACCGGAAATTTTAGAGCTTCATACTTATTTATTTTGTTGTGTTTTATGTTTATTAAATGAAAAACATAGTTCTTGATGGACATTTTGAATTGTACAAAGACTAAAAACTATTATAATTAAATTTAGTATTACATATCGTTATATTTTCATATAATATGTATTGTGAATTATTAGTATTATATTTTGATATTATTTAAATTATATTTTGATTGTTATATGTTTAATCATTAAATTTTATAATTAATTGAATACATTAAATTCAAATAAAATGTTATTACACTCAAATAATGATAGAATTTAATGAAATATGGAAAACCAAAGTCTAAATAAATAAATTCATAAAAATAAACCCAAAGACCGATTTCAAATCAAAACTAGTACAATTCTATTCGGTTCTGTTCCCTAATTTGTTTAGTTCAATTCACTCTCTAGAGCCTGCAAAATCAATTAAATCAGTTTTCACCGGTTCGGTTCTATGCAGAGTCCTAAATTTAAGATCAGTTCGTTAAATTTAACATAATTTGAAATTTCAAAATCAATTTTCAAAGGCAACACCATTAAAAAGCGTTCAAATAGCAGCAACGGAGTATTCTTCTAACAGTGACCTTCACACCATTCACTCTAAGCAGACTATGTCAAGTTTTCAAATCTGAATTAAGCAGCTATCACCCAAATACAATGACGTATATTTGCAGACAGCCACAAAAATTACTTGATGCTTAATATCAATGGGCAAACTCATCTCAGGCAAACACACTGGGTGTGAGAAAACAAAACTCAGCTCAAATATAATGATTTTCTCAACTTCTAAAGTTTTCTAAAAGGCCAACCAAAATAACCTTTCTTTATAACAAAAAGATGGCAAGCATGGATAGCTTCGATTTGTCACATGCAGAAAGCTGTTCTTAGTTCCAATAGCTACCTTCAAAGCCATCTCATCTCGTCTATAGAAGAAAAAAATACAGAACAAAGCACTATAATCACAAATTAGCCTAATAGCAATTAAAATACTCAGCTTTATGCAATTTTGTGTTTTAATTCTAAACTTCCAACCTTAGCACCATAATCAAAACATTCAGTTTTGAAGAAATTTTATCAAATTTGAAAAGGAGAATAGAGGAAAAGTGTAGTTTTGTATAATGGCAGTCCATGTGATATTTGTAAAAATTTTCCAATGCTTGATAGACCATACAAGAACAAAGAAAGACAAGTTTGAAGAATCAAGCAAATCAAAGAGCAGTTTGAGTAGAGCAAGAGTTAAGTTGACATGTCAGCATTGGTTACAAGATGGAAATAATAAGAGGGATAAATTACACTTTCCCCAATTCTCTTTTCCAATAGAATGAAATTTCTTCAAAATTTGAATTTCTAGACTGTAGTGCCAAAATAGAAGTTTCGGATTACAATGGAAAAACGAATAAAGGTCAGGACTTTTAGTGCTAATAGGTCTTACAAATTCAAATTCAATTAGAGCAACCAACTGATGGACTGGCTTCATACCTTGGAAGAAGAAATGTAAGTAATGCAACACATTGTTGACTGCAGATCAGTACAGCCATACATACCAATGCCAGAGCCTCTTGCCTTGTGAAAGGAAAGCTTCTCAAAGCCGTGCAGTATTTGAAGTCAAAACTAAATGTTAGATACAACTATGGACATGAAGATGAAACTCTCCAGAGTCAAATCAAATGATGATTTATAGGGCATTTGCAATAGTGGGCAATTAAGTGCATTACAAAATCAAAATAAAATATTCAAAAAGTTGAGCAATGAATTCCAGAATTCTCAGGTAAAACAGCTCAGAGAAAATGAAGTTTAGATCGTCAACCAAAAATAGGATGCAGTAATAGAAATTCTTTTAACATATTTGCAACTTAAAGAAATCAATATCGAGAAATCCATTACTGGATTCTCAACCAATCAAACAAAACGAACACGGGCTAAAATAGCGAGCAGGCAAAGGATGAACTATTTCAAATTGCAACAAATGAACAAAGCGTTTGCTTAAATGTGTGTTAGTTTTTTGTGCAACTTTTTTCAAAACCATTTTAATAATAAAAAAGATGTATCAATAAACCACAAATCATAACTTCTGGAAATTTTTTTTTTCACATTAGTTTAGGGCAGTCACCATGTCCTCCCACCTCTTTCCCCAGTCTCTGCTCATTGCGCTACCCCTACCACTTCACAAGCATTGCTGCCAACACTGCCACCACTACCACCACTCACTCTTTTGCTGCCATCACCACCACCAATTCCTCTGCTGCTGCAGCCACCACCCATAACCCTACCATGAACACCATCACCATCTCCATTACTCCACTGCCACTGCCACTGCCACCAACAACCACTTACATCAACAGCCACATTTGAAGTATATCCAAGGGGCATTATGGAAAAAAAACATTTAAAATATAACAGATTGTATACTTAGTTATTTTACCCTCCTGTAACTGTATGTGGTATAGTCAATAGTATTTAGGATTTTCTCTTTAAAAAAAAGGCGGACCAAAACAATAACTACTTATTTAGAAACTAGTTTTGGGATTTCTAAAAAGTAAAAGCAAAATCATACACCAATGAGAACGAATAACAAAGAAGCTATTAGCAGTTTTCACCAGTCTTCTAGAGGGGTCTATTGCTCCTATAGTTGCAAGTGTTGCAGGCCTATGTAGAATGCTCCAGGAATTGACATTACAAATGCAACCAACTAAACGCACCTGCAACACTGTTTTTGGCCAAAGCATCCAAACATTTTTTAATAGATTCCAAATATTTGGGAAAAACAAACACACTCTTTTGCAGTAGCAGTAATTAATCTCAACGAGTTAGTTCCATGAAGCAAGAGATCAAACCACTAAATATCCATTTCACCAGTGATTCAGAATATGAAACAAGAAAACAAAATTCCAAGAAATTCACAAGACAGTAACTAAGTGCCAATCAAAACTAACTATTAGCAAAAAAATTCAATCCCAAATAATTATGAGGATCATGTGGAAAATATAGAACAATTAAAATCATCCCAAATGAGAAAAAGCAGAGACATTGTCATGCAGAGAAAATTCTATGACATACAGTTCTTGTCCTCAGAATTCTGTTTGTTACTCAACAAATTTCTGAAACAAAATATTAGAACAGTTGTGCTACATTGTTTTTAAAAAAAAAAAACATGTGGTGGGGAAAAAAATACTGCAATAGAGGAAAAAATACAGGTTTGAGAGTCTGGTCTTTAATGTAGAGAAAATAGTAACTTTTCGTTCCAAATTTAAGACTTCATTTGCAAGAGTGGCTGGAACTTCAGAAGAATCACCATGGCTGAAAAGTAAATGATTGATGCATCTATTTGAAGGCATCTGCACAATCAATAGATAAAAGCATAAAACTGGCTAATTTCAGAAAAACAAGGTTGTAGAAACATATAGAAGAGGTAAAACGCTGATCTATTATTTAGTCAATTTTAAGCAAAAATTACGGGTTTACCTTACATTTTACGCAACTGAGAATAAGTTGATAGCAAGCCATTTTAACAAAGAAAGAGAGGGAATAATGAAGAACACCATAATATAACTTCATGGAATAACAAAATTATAATACATTTAAGTGCAAGCAGACATCCCCCACCCCAAAAGAAAAAAAAAAAACGTGAACAGAAAATACAGTCTACCAAAAATTGATAATTAAATAAATATACAAATTCAGCTTATATCAATAGCACCATTGATGAAAAGAATCTGAGGTTTAAGAAGAGAAGCCAAAACTAACTTCCTCAAAATACTAACAATGAGCAGCTTTTCAGAATAACTGTTCAACAGTGTTCAATTCTTATATAAATATCAGTAAAATATCATAATGAAATTTAGAGAAAACTACATTGTAGGGTAGCATATTATGGCATAAGGAAGCAATATTGAGATGAAATGCCCAAAAGGTACAATCATGACATGCCAGTGCGAGGAATATCGCCATTCACATGCAAAGCTGCATACGCAAGTATTTCTCTCCCCCAGTGCAAATATAAAGCAGATAACAGGTGAAATATCAGGTAAATTAATCTTTAGATACCAATTTTTGCTCTTAAAAGCCCAAAAGATAGGAAGACAGGAAAAACTACGTAACCAAAAGGAAATTTATAGCCTAGATATTTGGTTCACTGACATATATCAGAAGAATTGTATCTATAAGGTCATGCATAACATAAGGAACCACCTCGACAGACAATTTCAAACAATTCTTATTTTGTTTATCTGCATGGATAATGAACAATCTAATAACTTAACAGTTATGGTTTCCTGCTACTCCTAGAATAAACAAGATGGAGGATACATCCTTGAGCACAGGACATCCAATGTGGCAAAATAGATATCGCTAGCCTTCTTAGCTGCAAAGGAGCGATTACTCAGAAAAATAGAAAAGACAAAAAAAGGAAATCAGGTATCTCCATGTACAAAAATATGCAAGATACAAGTGGACTTTACAAGCAACTAAAAAAGAAACCCAAAGCAAATTTATACAATTCTTTCAGAATTAATCCTCTCTGCAAAGCAAAGATAAGGCTTTGTACATCAACCATCCTTAGAATCCACAAGTGAGGGATGCTTTTTGCACTTTCACCCTTTGACAATTAATCAACTCTAGTGACACGGGTGAGATGAGGACCAGCTTGCAGGTCTTGTTCATAAGAAAGGAGATTTAAATGCTAGGATTGGATAGAATCTCAAATATGCAACTATAGCTGTTACATAGGAAAAGATAGGAAAATCCTTCAGAAGAATCTTCTATGCAGTAAACTGTAACCATGAGCATGAAGTTCTTAAACTCTGTACCAGAAGCCAGCAAGAGTTTCATTTTGAATAAGGATATGCTTTTTACCATTCTAATACACATCAGCAACAAGGTTCCGTTTGCATATAGGTTTTAAAATTGAAAAATAGTAATAATAATGAGAAGAAGAACACAACGAAATTGAGAACCATCTCTACCACTAAGGGAGGGACATGTATAAAAAGACAAATAAAACAGCTAGCATATTTAAGGAAAGATAGGAAAATCCTTCAGAAGCATTTCTGATGTTTCAAATCCCTTCTGTCCAACAACAAACCCCCCCCCCCTTCCACCCCCACCAGGCATTAAATCTCCATATGTTAAACTCAATAGCAACAAAAAAAAGAAAGAAAGAAATGTATTCGCATTTGAACTTTTCACACCCAACAAGGTTCCATTTGCATATAGGTTATAGAGTTCAAATTCCTCCAGTCCCACAACCCCCCCCCCCCTTTTCTTTAAATCTCTATAATTCATTTTAACGATGGAAAATAAAAATAATATCAGAAAAGGATTCCATCAGGCTGCAGTCTACTCCATTCCAACCTCAGTACTACGATTTTATTTCTAGGGAGAAACCACTAATACCCCCTCTAAGTTCCCCGGTTTCAATAACCATTGATTCAGTACTACAATAGCAGCATAAAAGAAAAAGGAATTCACATAACAAATCAATTAAAATCTAAAATATGTAACCTTACCTAATGTCCCATGTAAGGAGCACTGCCTTGTTGAGCTCTGCCAGCACCGCTCTGTCCCATATGAGGGTTCATCTGTAGGTTCGGATATCCACCCTGCATACCTGGTTCAATCGCGTATCCCCCACCAGCCTGATTACCGTATCCAGCAGGCGGCCCCCCCATATTCACTGGTGCACCACCAAGCCCTCCAAGCAGATTACCAAGCCCCAAAGCCGTTAAGGCCTGCCCAAGCGCCGGGTTCAAACCTTGGGGTGCCATTCCCGGACTGAAGTTCACAGATGGCCCAGACGGTGCCATCAAATGACCAGGGCCGTGTGCACCAGACGAGTACTTACCTTTCTTGGCTGTGTGCTGGTAATGTGGCTGATGATGGTGATGCTGATGGTGAACTGCACCATAACCCGTCTTGTTTGATTTTTGCCCATCTATGGCCTTCTGGCAATGCAGCGTATGACCCTCAAACTTCTTGTGAGGCTCCTCAAGTGCCTTCTTTGCACTCTCAACTGACTTATACACGAATAATGCAAACCCCTTGGGTTTTCCGGTCTGCTTATCAAGCCCAAGTGGACCTTCCTCAATCTCCCCGTACTGCCTAAAGAACTCCAGAAGCTTCTCAGGATCTATCTCAGCTGATACATTGCTTACGAAAATCTTCCTCTGAGTGTACTCGGACACTGCTGACGTAGTTGGGGGTGGAGCTGGTACAGGCCCTGCAGTGGCCAACTGACAGGACGTAATCCTATTACCTATCTTTTTCTGGGGCTGCCTGAGGGCTTTTCGTGCCCCAGCTCGCTGCTTGAATAATATAAAGGCATAGCCTTTAGATTTCCCTGAAACACGGTCGGTCACGGCCTTACAGTCCTCTATCTCCCCGTACTTCCCAAACTCAGATTTGAGGGTTTCAGCAGTGGTATCCCAGCCGAGACCGTGCACAAAGATCTTGCGGTGAGCGGGGTCAGCATCCGCAATTTCACGCACAGAATCCATCAAATCAGGATGCTTGTCCACGGACTTTCTGAGGAGGGCAACCAGTTGGTCTTTCCCGAAAGGCTCTAGAAGCTTCTCTAGAGAGTCGTCGTCTTCATTTTCCTCTTCCTCAGTTGCTTCGTTTCCATTACTAGCACCTTCATTAGCACTATTGGCTTCAGCTATTTCTGGGTTTGACTGTGCTACATCACTTGATGAGACTTCTAGGTTATGAGAGTGATGTTCTTCCGGTTGTTTATCTTCTCCTTCTCCTCCTTCTTCGTCTTCTTCTTCTGGTTCTTTTTCTTCGTCTTCTCTCCCTTGCTCAAGTTCTTCTCGCTCCTCTTTCTCTACTCCTTGAGGCTCTTGTTGTTGTCCTCCGGAATCATCTTCTATGGCCACGTTTTGAGGGTCTTCTTCCTGGATTGTTTCAGGCAGCGATTGAACCTCTTGAAGCTGCGGAACAAGGGTTTCAACGGGTGCGGGTTCAGAGGATCGCTGCTTTCGTTTCTTCGCCATATCTCAGAAAGAGAAGAGGGAGAAAGAGATTTCAATTCAAGGTTTTATTGAAAGACCGAGACCTAGGGTTTCAGTAAGATAACGTCGTGTCGTGTCGTGTCGTGTCGTCTCTCCTGCTCAAATGAGGATAGGCTGCCAAACCTTTATTTGTTTAGGGTGCGTCTTTTTTTTTTTATTTCATAAAAAATACAAAATTTATTATTTGAGAGTGCTGGGTTTTTATTTTTACTTCTTAGAAAATGTTGTCGAAATTAAACAATGAAAAATAGTGTTTTTTTATTATATATTCTATCAAATTTTTTATTATTATTTTTATTAAATTATTATTAAAAATTTCATAATTTTATCCCATTAATTATTTTATCCCATTAAGTAAATTTATATTGTTAAATATGTATTTATTTAACTTATTTATAAAATATATTTTTATTTTATTATTATAAAAAATTATTATTTAATTTTTATAATATATAAAAATTTATTAATTGATTTATTAATTTAAAAATAAATAAATTAAAATATCTTTTAAATTTTAAAAAATATACTAATTATTTTTTTCATTAATTTTAATTATTAAATATTTTATTTTTTTATTTTTTTAATATAAAAAATTTATTAATTAGTCCTTCAATTGAATATTTATTCATGAGAGTGCAAATTTATTTATTTATTTATTTATTTTTTAAAATAATGTATGAGATAAGATAATAATTTTATACACAAAAAATAAAAAATTAGAAGTAAACTTATTCATATTCGTGTTAAAATCGTGTCAATTCATTTGTGACACCAGTGATAATTTATAAAATTATTTATATATTTTTAGAATTACATCTTTTTATCTTTAAATTTTTATATTTAATTTTAGAATTTATAGTTTTATTTTATTATTTAATATTTTTATTTAATTTTTAGTATTTTTATAGATTAAAATAAGTAAAATAATGAATAAATCACTTTAGAGAGAAATTAGAACAAATTTAGAGAGGTTTTGATGAAACAAACAAAAGCAAACATGTTTTCCAGGTTTTGATGAACAAATTCAGAATAATTTTATTCTGAAATTAATAATGGAAAGGAACGTTGTAGTACTGAATAGTAAATTTGAATACCATAAGAATATTAATTAGAGTGGAAATGAAAATTTAACATGTGAAGTCTTAGAGAAAATAATTACAGTATTTGAAAAATTAATTGAAGTATTATTAGATTATTGGGAGATAGATGATAACTTTTAGTGATTAATTTGGTCTTACTGGATAGATAGAATCAATTAGGATGATTTGCTCTAAATTTGGTAATTAAAATTGAATTATTAAGCAGAAGGATTAGTTGAATCAGGTTCAAGTGAAATCAAGGTATGTTAATACTTAATATTAATTATTTTACGAATTCACCCTAGTACTTAATATTAATTATTTTACGAATTCTGCTTTGTTAAGTTGTTTAATTTGTATTATTTTATTTTATTTTAATTTCACAGTCATCATAATTGATAGTCTAGATAATAATTAGATTTACATATATTTTGATACTTAATTTTCAGTTCGTATGGATACTATACTCTACTCACACTTTATTACTTGAGATGATTTAATACAGTTATAAATATCGTACCTGTCAAGTTTTTAGTGCTATTTTTTAGGACCAACAATATTAATATCAGAATAGTAAATTTTAATATTACTTTAGATATTTTATTTTTATTTTATTTTATTAATTTTATTTTTATCTTTATTTCTGACAGGTAGTGTATGAGAAATAAGGGCATTGCAAAGCTTTTGTGGTACGACCCAGAGATCGAACACACTTATCATCAGAATAGAAAGGAAGTTAGAGAAAATAAGAGTGTTACTCCAATAGCAATTACACCGAAAATTGAACGAAAGAAGCTGGTGATGAAAATAACAACAATGCAGCAATTGTAAAATCAGTGGTTGGAAATGAAGCTAGACTATAGAACTGCAGAAAACTTCGAGACTATTGTTAGACCTGATATCAGGCAAATTGGGTTAAGTATTGTTAGACCTGGAGTGCAAGCTAATAACTTTGAGCTATAACCTTCATTGGTACGGATATTTCAAAATGCACTTCAGTTTTACGGGTTGCCTAATGAGGATCTAAGTAACTATTTGAAGCAATTTCTGGATCTTTGTGATAATTATAGGCAGAATGTTGTATCAAATAAAGCTATCAAATTGATGCTATTTCTTTTCACATTGAAGGATAAGGCCAAGAACTGGTTATAGAATCTTTCACCTAGATCAATCACTACCTATAATGATTTAGCATATAAATTTTTAGAAAGATTCTTTCCACCAATAATGACCTCCAAAGTAAGGAATGATATCTTTCATTTCCTGTAGATGGACATAGAGCCACTTTATAAAGTCTGGGAAAGAATGAAGGACATGCTTAGAATGTGTCCTCACTATGGATTAACAGATTGGATGGTTATAGAGGAAATCTACTGTGGGCTTAATGCCAATACAAGAAATATAGTAAAAAATGCAGTTGGAGGGTCATTCATGAGAAAAGAGATCCCTGAAGCCTTTGCCCTTCCAGACGAATTGGCTACCGCGAATTGAATTTCCCATAAATAAGCTTCCACCTAGGAGACCTGCACAAATGCATGAGATTGACAATGTTTTTGCGCTATAAGATTAAGTAGAAGTTCTAAATAAAAGGTTGGACAAATTTACTACTGATTTTGTTAATTCTATGGTGCAAATCTATGAGAATTGTGCAGGCAACCATGATTCCAGTGAGTGGCTGATGGACTACTCTCTTTTGCAAGCTGAGCAGATTAATTATGTGGGTAACCACGGATGCCAGCAAAACAATCCATACTCCAACACTTACCATTCAGGTTGGAGAGATCATCCGAACCTCAGGTGAACAAATCAACCGCAAACTTAAGCTATGTTGCCACCACAGAGAGTACCACATGGATTTCAACCACCTGAGAAGAAGAGTAGTTTGGAAAGCATAGTCGAAATTCTTGCTAGAGCCACCATTGACTTCATGGGAGAAACTAGATCTAACCTCTAAAATCAACAATCTGCTATCAAAAATTTGGAGGTACATATGGGACAATTGGCAAATCTGGTATCTAATAGAACTCAAGGTACTTTACCTAACAACACTGAAATAAATCCAAAAGAATGGGTAAAGGCTATTACCTTAAGGAGTGGCAAACAATTGAAAGAACTACCTTTAAAAGAGCAAGCAAAGAAAGATGAGCAAATAGTTGAAGCTCCTGCTAAAGAGGAGGGGGTAGAAGAGTAAAAGGTAGAGGTAGTTGTACCCCCGTACAAACCACCAATTCCTTTCCCTTAGAGGCTCAAGAAGAGCAATGAAAATAAAAATTTTCTGAAATTCTTAGAGGTATTTAAAAATTTGCACATTAACATTCCTTTTACCGAAACATTGGCTCAAATACCTAGCTATGCAAAGTTCCTAAAAGAAATTTTCTCCAAGAAAAAAGGCTTGAAGATCAAGAGATTATGATGCTTATAGAAAAGTATAATGCCATTATTCAGAATAAATTGCCTTCTAAGCTCAAGGATCTATGGAGTTTTACTACTCCTTGTAATATTGATAATGTGGAATTCACAAAAGGCTTATGTGATTTGAGCGCTAGTATTAATTTGATGCCTTTATCTATTTTAAGAAAACTTGTATTTGGAGAAGTGAAACATACCAGAGCATCCTTGCAGGTTGCAGATTGTTCAATTCCATATCCTAAAGGAGTGATAGAGGATGTGTTAGTTAAAATGGATAAATTCATCTTTTTAGTAGATTTTGTTATCCTTGATATGGAGGAAGATCGAGAAATTCTATTAATTTTGGGATGCCTATTCCTTGTAACTGGTAAGGCTCTCATTGATGTACATGAGGAAATATTAACTTTGAGAGTGGGAGAAGAAAATGTAACTTTTAATGTTTGCAATCTTCTAAATATCCTAATACTATTGATGATTGTTTTAGGATTGATATAGTCGATGAATGTATTATGGATCATTTGAATGATTGTAAAATTAAGTTTGAAAGTGAACCTGATTGCATGCTTGAAGATGTACTTGTTTTGAGCCATTAGTTGAGAATGTTGTATTGATGACATGGAATCAATGCATGAGATAAGTGAGAGTACACTAACACTTGAGTTTAAGCTTAAACCATTTTCCTCACATTTGAGATATGAATTTTTAGGGGAGTCTTCCGCATATCTAATTATTATTTCTAATTATTTGGTGGTTGAGGAAGAAAGTAAATTGCTAAAAGTGTTAAAGATGCATAAAAAAATACTAGATTTGTCCATTGATGATATTAAAGGTATTAGTCTTAGTCTTTAACATGCATAAAATTTTGATGGAGAATGACTACAAAAATCTTCTATTGAGCATTAACGTAGATTAAATCTTAATATGAAGGAAGTAGTTAGAGTGAGGTAATGAAGTTGCTAGGTGCGAGTATTATTTATCCCATCTCTAATAGCAACTGAGTTAGTCCTGTCCAAGCAATACTTAAGAAAGAGTGGATAATTATGGTGACTAGTGAGAGAAATGAATTGATATCCACTAGAATAGTCATAGGATGCTGTGTTTGTATTTATTATAAAAAAATTGAATAAGGCAACACGAAGGACCATTTTTCTTTACCTTTTATTGATCAGATGTTAGAGAGGTTATCTGGATATCCTTACTATTACTTTCTAGATGGATATTTGAGATGTTTTCTGATTCTAAAAGAAAACCACATTTACTTGTCCATATGGTACATTTGCATATAGGAGGATGTCATTTAGGTTGTGTAATGGTTCTGCCATCTTTCAAAGGTGTATGATGGCTATCTTTTTTGATATGGTTGAGAAATTTATTGAGATCTTTATGGATAATTTTTCTATGTTTGGTTCTTCTTTTGATGATTGTTCATGTAATCTCTCCCAAGTTTTAAAATATTGTGAGGAGACTAATCTCATTTTAAATTGTGAGAAGTGTCATTTTATAGTGTAGGAAGGAGTGATTCTAAGCCATAAAATATCATATAGAGTCATTGAGGTGGATAAACCAAAGGTGGAAATAATTAAAAAATGGCCTCCACCTACATATGTTAAAGGAGTGAGAAGTTTTTTTGGACATGTTGGGTTCTGTAGGAGATTCATAAAAGAATTCTCTAAAATAACCAAATCTCTTTGTAATTTATTGATTAAGGATGCACCTTTTCAATTTTACTAATGAGTGTTTAGTTACTATAACAGGTTGAAGAGGGAGTTAATTTCAGCTCCTATAATTACAACATAATTTAAGCTCCTACAATTATAGCACTCGGTTGGGGCCTACCTTTTAAGCTTATATGTTATGCCAATGATTTTGCTGCGGGTGCTGTTATTGGTCAACAAAAGGATTGTAAATTGCATGTGGTATATTATGTGAGCATAATCTTAAATGATGCCCAACTTAATTATGCCACTATAGAGAAGGAGTTGCTTGCTGTTATTTTTTGCATTTGATAAATTTTGATCATATCTTATTGGTGCAAAAATAATAGTTTATACGGACTATTCTGCTATTAAATACCTGCTTGAGAAAAAGGATTCAAAATCAATATTAATTCATTGGGTTCTTTTGTTACAAGAATTTGATTTGGAAATAGAGATAAAAAGGAAGCTGAGAACTTGGTAATGGATCAGTTATCTCAATTAAAGCTCAAAGAAAAGCAAGTTGAAAATGAGGTATCCATTAATGAAATATTTCCTGATGAACAATTGTTTGCATTGCTCTTATCTAGTACTCCATGTTATGCTGATATAGTCAATTTTAAAGCTTATAAAGTTATCCCTCCTGATTTTAGTTACCAATAGAAAAAGAAATTCATTCATGACTCTAAATATTGTTTTTAAGATGATCCTTGTTTAAATATTATTCTGATCAGATTATTAGGAGATGTGTTTTGAAGATGAATTTGAGAGTATTTTGAGTAATATAAAAGTCATTTTGGACCAAATAAAATAGCTTCTAAAGTTCTACAATGTTGTTTTTATTGGTCTAAAATGCTTAAAGATGCTAAACCTTTTGATACTTTATGTGACCAATGTCAAAGAACTGATAATATTTCTAATAGATAGGAGATGCCATTAATCAATATTTTGAAGATAGAGCTATTTGATGTTTGGGGATTGGACTTTATGGGACTCTTTCCATCCTCCTATTCTAACAAGTATATTCTAGTGGTAATGGACTATATCTCGAAATGAGTAGAAATAGTTGTTCTTCCATCCAATGATGCCAAAAGTGTGATTAAATTTTTGAAAAAAAAATATTTTTTAACACTTGGTATCCCAAGAGCAACCATCACTAATGGAAGTAAGCATTTCTATAACTCTTTTTTAGATTTTCTACTAACCAAATATGGTGTTACTCATCTTGTAGGTACACCATACTATCCACAAACAAGTGGACAGGTGGAGGTATCTAACAAAAAGCTTAAATGCATTCTTGAGACTACAGTTAATACCTCCCAAAAAGATTAGTCCAAAAAATTAGATGATGCGCTATGGGATTACAAGATAGCTTTTAAGACAACAATTGACATGTTTTCTTATCGCTTGGTATTTGAAAAAGCATGTCATTTATCTATGGAATTAGAGCATCAAGCTTATTGGGGAATCAAGTTACTAAATTTTAACATGAAAGTTGTAGGAGAAAAGCATTTATTATAGTTGAATGAGTTAGATGAACTTCGTCTACATGCTTATGAAAATGCCAAGATATACAAAGAAAGAACCAAAAGATGGCATGACAAGCACATTGCTAGACGTGAGTTTCATGTGGGTCAAGAGATTTTACTCTTCACCATATCTTTCTAGGCAAATTGCATTCTAGGTGGTCTGATCCTTTTGAGGTTATTCAAATATTCCCCTATGGAGCAGTGGAAGTTAAAAATGAGGATTGAATCTTCGAGGTTAATAGTTAGAGGTTAAATCTATATGTTGAGGGTGGCTTGAAATAGTATAAAGCCTCCATGATTTTGACATAGCAACCTCAGAAAATTTCAAGCTAGTGACTTTAGAGAAGCGCTACTAGGATGTAACTCATAATGACTTTTATTAGCTTTTATTTATTTTCTATTTCAGCAGTTTACTTAATATTTTTTTTAATTATGTTTTATGCTTTGTGTCTTAGAAGAAAAGAAAGTTATGATGGATCATTAGGATCAAACCCAATCACAAATATGAGTTTTCTTAACCCTACTCTTACATTTGCTTATTTTCTTCTATTATATTTATTCTTTTTTTATTTACTTTATTGTTGTTTTCATTTCTCTGCTTGTATATAATATGATTCACTTTATTGACTAATCTACATCATATTTGAAAGAGGATGACTGCTTAGAATGGTAAGCTATTATCATAAGAAAGAAAATAAATTCTTTTGAAATCAATTGTTCAAGCTATTTCAACCTGTTGCATGAGTGTCTTCTCTCTTCCTATATCCCTTTATGATGATTTGCAGATAACAACAAACACCTTTTGATGGGGTTCATGAAATAAACATAGGAGGATACATTGGCTCTCTTGGAACAAAATGTGTCTAAATAAAGATTGAGACTGCATGGATTTTTGAAATTTACAATCTTAATATTGCAATGTTAGGTCAACAAGGATGTTGAATTATTTTTTATTCGAATACTATTCTTAATAGAATTCTCAAAGTTAAATATTTTCCTAGAAGGGATTTTCTTACTGCAAAGGAGGGTAGTAAACCTAATTTCATATGGAAGAGTTTATTGCTGACTTAGGACTTATTTGTTAAAGCTATTAGAGGGAGAATTGGGAATGACTTACAAATTAAAGTTTAGGGTGACCTATGGATTATTGGTAATAAAAGTTTTCTATCTACAACTCTTTTCATTGATAGTTTGGAAGACTTGTTTGTATCTGGTTTAATTGTTGAAGATGACAGGAGTTAGAACATATATTTATTAAATAAATTGTTACTTCTCTAGGATATTCATAATATTATTTAGATCCCCCTCAACTTTTCAAGCCACGAAGATCGCAAAATTTGCCATCATACCAACTTAGTGAAGTACACTATAAAACCATGATATTTTGTTATAATCCATCAAATCAAATAATGATTTGGCTTGACATGTAATTATTGACAATTGGCGAAAATTATGAAAACTATGTGTGCCTTTAAATTTTAAAAACTTTATATAGAGGGTTTTGAAAGGTATATTCCTTCTAGAGCTAACCTAAATGCTAAATTAATCAATCTCAATATCAGTTGTCCTTTTTGTGAGCGTGAGGAGGACGACTTGTATATCCTTACTCTATTGGTACTTAATCAGTCTAGACCTTAGTAGTATCCCTTCCTCTGTATGTCTATGTCTTATTAAATATTGCTGGAATCACACAAATATTATTGTGATGGAAAGAGTCTGTCAATTATGTGAATATGGGGTGCAGAAGAAATTTACTTTTGTGGCAAGGTAAGTCTTCCAGTAATTTAGAGATGGTGGAATCTAGCATGAAGATTTTGGAAACTCTCCTTCTCCTTCCTTCCCCTTTTTTTTTTGCCTTCTAAGGCTTCTTTTTCTGCCACAAGTTGGCCTTCCCTGCCCTTAGAGGCAAGGAAGGTCTCCTCCTCAATCTGATATGGGTTTTACCCTACCCCACATTGGGTTGTTATACATAATTTTGATTTGTTTTGTTTTCCTATAAGTTTGTACTTAGGTGAGGGTTTATGTCTACAACCTACATTGTTGTTTCTTCTCCATGTCGAAAGTCTTCTACTTGATTCGACTATTACTTTAGTTATTGGTGTTTCGGGAGGCTTCCAAGGGAGCAAGAGGATGGTATCTCGGGAACGTATCCACTGCCAACGGGAAGGCGCGGGTCCCTTCACGACTATATGAGAGTGAGAAGCCAAGAGCTATGTCAAGCCTCGTCGGGTTTCAACTCCTGTGGTTTCGAGCTTCCTTG